>NC_085137.1:76607165-76732322 GCF_035046485.1 Aedes albopictus | reverse complement strand
TGATCCTGGACCGACCGAGAATCGAACCCGTCACCCTCAGCATGGTCATCCAGACCTTTCTTCGGTGACTGTTTCCGAAATTTTTGCGGAGAATCTCCAGATTTTGTTAAGGAATTTTTCAAAAAATTTTTCTATATGTATCTGCAAAGCGTTCTCAAATTCGTCAAGAACACTTTCAAAGATTCCTTTAATCTTTCGTCACTGACGCGGTTGGCTAGTATTTACTGTGTACAATAACCGAGATTTTTTCAACGTGTTGTACAAAACACAACAGCGCGATTGCTCGAGGGTTTTAAAATCACGTTTTTAGAAACTTTTTCAATTGTTCTCTAAAGAATTCCTCTAGATTTTTTTAAATTTTCTTCAGCCCCGATTTTCTTCAGAATTTTTTTTTTTATTTTGTGTACTTATCACTTCAAAAAAAAAACATAAGTAATTATTGTTATTGTTCCTAGGTGAAAGAAATTTCCGAAAGAATCTCTGTAGAATTTTTAAAGAAATTTTAAGAGCAACTTCTTAAAAACTCAATGGAAGAGCTTTCGCAGAAACCCCTTACTTTTTTTTTCAATAACTCTGAAGAAGTCTCTGGAGATAATTTCGAAGTGAACCCAGAAAGAATTTCTGAAGAAATCACCTGTATACTAGAGAATCTATAGAATCACTCAGTCTCAGGAAGTACTGTTGAATAATCTTTAGAGGAGTAACATGATAAGCTTCTGAATAGATCACCAGTAAAGAGTAGATTTGATATTTCAAAAGGAATTTTTTAATGAATTCCTATGAAATGCTTCGGAAATTATTTTATCCACAGAGGAAGTGCTACAGGATTTTTCAATGTATTTTCTAGAATAACGTGAAGGAAATCCCGAAGGAATCTCAGTATGAACTCCTGTAGGAATTTTGGGAGGAATTCCTACCTGAATCACAAAGAGAACCGCTGGAGAAATTGTTGCAGACCTTTCTAGATAAATACCTGAAGGAAGTTGTTCAGTCTGAACAAATCTTTGGTGAACTTTTTAAAGAAATAGCGGTACGGATTTCTGAAGGAATCTCTGATTCTCATTTCACTGAAAAACATTTCTTAAAGAATCCCTATTTAAAAATTATGATTTTTTACAACAGGTCGTTAACTAAGGAATAATCTATAGAAAAAAAAAAACACCTGGAAGAATTCATGCGGAAACTCTTGCCGGAATATCTTATGAAAGCCCTGGAGAAGTTTCTTTTAAAAATACATGAAAGAGTTTCAGGAGATATCGCGGGTGGAGTTTATGAATGAAACCTTGGTAGATTTAAGGGTCAAATTCTTGGAGAATTTTCTTAATTCACTCCCAACGTTGGTGTTTGAATATACTGAAACACTTACACTCACACCAACACATCTACATTATCTACTCTAATACATCTACACAATCTGAATCTTGCCTCATCACTCGCTTATAGTGAATCCCAAATCAATCCCATTCCAAATATCCAACTCCTTGACACCTATGGGAGCGTCGGTGAGTCGCTGACCTTTCATAAAGTAGGTGTCATATCATCACATCCTTTCCTATCCTCGTAACGGAGAAGATGGGCGTGGCCGGCAATGGAAGTTTTCATGTCTTTTTAACTTCAACCTCTGATTGGATAGCTGTTTCTTCCCAAATAGCATTCCATAAGCAATTAGAATAGGAGTACTAAAGTTCTAACATGACAACTTTCAGTATGTAATCTACGAATTACTCCGTTACCACGCAACGCAACGCCACGCAAATTCTTGGAGAATTTTCTTAAGGAAACCATGAAAAATTTTGGGAAGGAATCAATCATGAAATCAATTGAAGATTAGTTTCTCAAAGGAATCCCTCGACAAATGTATGAGCGAATCTAATAAAAATATTTTGTAGAGATCTCCAAGGATTTTTCTTTAAAAGTAATTGTTGAAAGAAATTTTTCAAAGAAACTTTGAAAAAAAAAATCTGATGGAGTTTGCGGAAAATTTTCTAAAAAAATTCATAGAGGAGTTCTGAAATTCTGATTTTCTAAGTAATCATTGAAGGCATTTTTGGAGTGAACCGTGAAAATATCCTGAAAGAAATAACTTTACAAGAAATTCTCAGATGAATCTCCGAAGGTATTACAGGCAGATTTTTTAAAAAATGCCCTGAAGAAATACTTCGACGATTTTTTTAGGATTCTATATAGCAATTTCTAAAGATATCCATAGATCAGATTGAATTTTTTCATAAACCTTTCGATAAATTCCTGGAAAAATCTCTCAAAAAAATTCTGAAGGAATTACTTAAGGCGAAACTGGAAGCATTTCCTCACTTTTTGGTTTTTGATTTTTTTATTAAATAACGAAGCAATATTTTCAAAATCGGTTCTCGTGCACATGTAGAGTATGGATCAAGGTATCTTCTGATTTTTTTGTAGTGGAAAATGTTTTTCGTTTTTGCAAAAACCATTTTTGAACAAAATTTCCCAAAAAAAATAGTTTCAGCAAAAATGGAAAACATTTTCCACCTCAAAAAAAATTCAGAAGATACCTTGATCCATACTCTACATGTGCACGAAAACCGATTTTGAAAATATTGCTTCGTTATTTAATAAAAAATCAAAAACCAAAAAATGAGAAAATGCTTCCAGTTTCGCCTTAAGACACACTCAATACACGACGCGATACAAGACAACACTTATCGTTCTTACAATCGTTATAACAAATTAAAAAATTACGTTTTGTCGACCGGTTTTGAGCGACATCTAGCCCAGCTAGTGGAAGAAATAAGAAAATACCCTGTGAAGCATGGAAAAGGTGTTAAAAACTCGGGGGATTTGGCTGAGCAGCTAGAGGGGTTCAAATTGCGACGAGCTGAAATTCTGGTTTCGTTGAATGTCACTGCTTTATTTCCGAGCATACCAGCCACTGAAGCTCTGCAAAGCGTCAACAGTCAACACGTTACGTGAACTACTGTGCAATCTGAAGGGTAAGGTTCCCCCGGATGAGCAGTCAGGAATTTATGAAACTCCGTACAGAGACTGTCTAGCTGTCTACATAGGTCAGACAAGCCGGAAATTCAAAGCCAGAATTAGGGAGCACAAGAATGTGTTTGGGCCCATATAGCCGAGGCGGTAAACGCACGGGTATTCAGCATGACCATGCTGAGGGTGACGGGTTCGATTCCCGGTCGGTACAGGACCTTTTCGTAAAGGAAATTTCCTTGACTTCCTTGGGCATAGAGTATCTTCGTGCCTGCCACACGATATACGCATGCAAAATGGTCATTGGCAGAGGAAGCTCTCAGTTAATAACTGTGGAAGTGCTCATAGAACACTAAGCTGAGAAGCAGGCTTTGTCCCAATGAGGACGTTACGCCAAGAAGAGAGAGAGAGAAGAATGTGTTTGACACAAACAAACAAAACGAAACCAGCGTGGCAGTTAATACAGCGAGCAGTAATCACAACATCAACTGAGAAGAAGCAAAACTGCTTGAATGCGTTAACAAAGCTTCGCATTTGAATGCATGGGAGTCCATTTTCATCACAGGGACGAAAAAGCAACTAGTGAATTAGGATGACCCTCCCATCGCATCGTGTCTCTTCGACCTAGCAGAATTGATAATAAAATAACTTCTCTTCTTTTGGAGGTATGCGAACAACACAAAGCAGTCACCCAGCCAACCACATATCGTAAATCATTGTGAGGAAAAAATCGTATATTTTCATATATTGAATCAGAATTGTATAATAATATGTATATTTGTTGACAATGATTGCGTAAAATCGCATTTAATGCCAAATTAAATTTTATTTGCGATTTTGTTTCATATAGTCGTCTCCGATCATAAAAGGTGTGGGATACCATCGGTAGGATCGCACAGAATAGGATAGAATCGTGAAAAAAACATACATTCTTAGTGTCAAGCAGCAAGTTCGCTAGCATCGTATATATGATTTCTTTGAATCGTGAAAATCGTCGCTTCACATCGTATATGAATCTGCTAAATCGAGCTTGCTACCTAAAGGTATGATGAAAATCGGTGAAATCGTATACAACTATAACAATGTTGTATATTGATCGTTTGCGTCACACTTGCGTCGTATACGAAGTGAATGAAATCGTAGAAATCGTATATTCATTTTTACAGTCGCATATGATTGTTACTGCACTTTCAATAGTCAATAGTCTTAATCTCGGAAATCGTAAATGGTTTTGTTTGCATAATTGTATGATGGAGGAAAAGAAAAAAATGGTATTCATCACAAACAAATTTGTATTTTTGTTGTTGTTGACACATTCCAACCATGGTACATAGCAATAATTTCAACCAAAAATATAGGTTTTCATACTAGCAGATGACTTACAATAAGTTATGTATAGATTCCAACAACGATGTGAATTCCGGGCCTCTTGCACGGCACCACTTTTGGTGCCACTCAATGCACAACAACAACGCTCCCACCACAAGTCTCGCACCGTATCAGGCTAATTTTTATTCGTTTCATGCCATTCACTTTTAACTCTCTATTTTCAACTTTTCAATATAGCCAATAGAGATAACGCGCAGTTCTCAATCAAAGGACCTAAGTCCGAATCCCACTGAACACCAATTGTTTTATTTTTATTTGAAAATCTTGAGTCGTATATTGGTACTCTCAATCGTAATAAGATCATGCATAATCGTATATTTAGATGGATAAAATCGGCGAAATCCTAGAATTTTTTCGAGAAATCGTAAATTATGTTGGATGGATTCGCAGTAATCGTATATATGTTTCGATATGGCCTCCACTTTAGTATGTATATGCCTGTTTTGTGCATTGAATACGATTTCTTTGGTGCTATATATGTGTGACTATTTCAGTTGCAATTTCGATATAGCAACCAAATTGCTAACTGGGCAGTCGAACATTTTCCTGAAGATGGGCTGGATCTCGCCCGAAACCGGTCGACAAAAGGTAGTTTTTTATTCTTTTCTTGACGATTGTAAGAAAGATAAGTGTTGTCTTGTGTCGCGACGCATATTGTGTGTGTCGTGTAGTTCTTACGTTAGTGCAACTGTAAGTAGAGTAAATTGTGAATTACTTAATAATTAAAAAAAAACATGGACGAATTTCAAAAGCATTCCACACAAAGCCTTCTAAACTATTCTTTCGAGAAATTTTGGAGAAATAACTAGTAAAATACTAGAATCCAAGATGGCGGCCCACAATTCAATATGGCGGCTGTATAATGGAGTTTTAGGCTTTCAAACTGTGTAGTATGAGTACATTTTGTATGGGGAAGATGTCTATGTACTGATTCAACAAACAGCTTCAGGTCGTCCATTAAGAAGGTGTGCTCCTTATCCCACTCTTCATTTGTTTGCCATAGTTGCATTGGTTGAGTGTTCTGTTGAAGAGATTTATTTTTAGGCATGCCTACAGCGGACTAAAGGTATCACCTTGGAATATCCCCCGCCTGATGCTGAGAGTTACGAACCGCAACACAGGATTTCCATCGGTTGGCATCGCAGTGGTCTTATATTCTCCTAACTATTACCGACGACATCACCATGTTAAGAATTAGAAGGAACGTTATTTGTCTGTACTTTGCTGAATCAGCTGTGTTTTGGTCCTTCGCCGGAAGATCAGTTATACCCCTGGGAATTAGCTCTGGTAACTGCGTGGGGTTTCCAAACACCATGTTAAAGCATTCCGCCATCAGCCGGTGCATCATCGTGAGTATTGAAAACCCCAAACGTGAGTTTTCAATAAAACAAAAAGTTGTGCACAAAATTAAGTCTCGAAGCAGCCTAATTTCTAGTATACCGGCCAACTCCATTACACTGGCGCTCGTCTTCTGCCAACCACAGCCCACCGTCACTGTGCTGGACAGGGTTCTCCCATAGATTGGCCCAGAGTTGTATGGCGTCACCAATCTCCGGAAGGCTTTGTCCATATCCAAGCTTGTCGTTTTGAATGCAGTTCCAGAACTCCCTTTCGTTAATGTTGAACAACCGGTTTTGCTCCTTCCGCTTCGAACATTCTGCATAATTCCGCAATTGTTTCGAAAGAGCACTCAACCGCTGCATATAGGTGTCAAAGATGTCCGTAATGTTAACTTCTGTGAGATCTCGGAGTTCTGCTGGCTTTACAATTTCAGCAACATAACGAACTAGCCTTGTTAATCGTTTCCCCTGTTAGTACTGTGTCAATCGACCAATCTTGGTCCGCAATGTGGTGATCCGGTTCTCCAAGCATCGCATCCATGCGAGTTTTTGTGTTCAAGGGGCGTGTGCGACCTTTGCCGTCTTTTTGCGGGTACGTCCACAACCCCAGCGTTTTGACAACAACTGCTGCAGTTGAACACACAGTAAACAGTAGATCCTCTAGATTCCGTACGGCTTCCAAGTACTGTGGCAAAATATCCTGGTTCAAGATGCTTCAGAATATTGGCTCAGGCCTCACGTTCTCCATCAAATGGGAGATTTGTCCCTCTAAAAATCACTCATTTCCGCTGCACATCAGTCGCGTCGTAAAAGTGGTGTGCAAAGGACATCCTTTCCACGCAACAATTAAGCCACCGCAGCTGGGTCGAGCAATCGCTAGAATCGGAATGGTAGATGAATCATATAAAAGTAAAATATGGGTCTGGATATTACAAAATTATTTGCTGTGTAAGATGTTCAAACTTACATGCATTCATGTATAGTGTTTCATTATTTCCGTAATACTGAATGTGTAAGTGTGTAAGTAAGTAAGGTAGTGAAAATTGAATTCATATCTGACGAAATTCCTAAAAATTGGGCGAAAACGAGTGACTGCTACAAAGAAGGTTACAGCTACAAAGATGTGTTACAGCTTGAAACATCGGGTTCCTGTCAGAAAAAGTTCTAGAATTGTAGAACTTATATCCAAAGAGTCCTTCGCCCTAGAAGAAAGTGTCAATCAATGCTGACATCCCAGACAACCAGGAATCGCATAAGGATGCACGCTGTACATCGTATAAAATACTATTTTTAGTCACTATCGCATATATGTACGGCTGAGGGACAACTTTCATCGCATATTATGTTATTTTTTTAACTTACTGCGATGTATCTAGTAAAATCATATAGGAGTGCAAATTAACTTTCATAATGCATGGCTACATCGTAGTAGACGATATTCCGATGTTTTGTTGCGGCGAACTTCGCTTATTCGCAAAAGCGTTCGAGTGAACTCGCAAAGTGTCAATTGAATTCGCATAATTGCGAACTACGATGATTATACGACTTCGCTTGGTGCTTTTTTAATTATGTCATTTTAACTCGCATTGGTGTACAAACTAATCGCATAAAAGTGAAAATAAACTCGTTCAAATGTACATACAAACTCGCATAAGCTAGAATCGTTAACGTTGGCATATTGCGATGTGATATGTGATAACAATGAAAGAGGTGCTGCTGGAGTGCCAAAAAGCTAAAAGAAAGTGAAAAGCTATCATTATGGATACAAAACAAGTTAAAAAGTCATCATTTTTGTTTTGTTGACCTTATTATTAACCCTTATGTGGCCGGCAGGGCACCCGGGTACCCAGCACCCATTCAAAATACACGGTGTAGAAAAAAGCAAAAAGTTTGCCGGCCACATAACGGTTAACAAGGGGTGGTGCTAGCAAGAGAGGAGAAGTGGTAACTGTGCGGGAAATCATGCAACGTCATTTTGATTTCCAAAGAGCTTGCCGAACACGTACAGCGCACGGAAACTAAGTGCATTCCAACAAGCACTGAGGTGAGTTAGAATATCATGACATTTAATCAGTGTGTTTCATAAGTGGTTTTTGGTGCTAAGTGTGAAGCGCGGCTCAATAATCCAAAGGTTAGTTAGTTCGATACTTAGGTGACCAGATTTTTTTATTTCGAATATTTTTAAGTCGCCTGAAGTGCTATATTACGTCGCAATAGTGCATACCGTACATCGCATAAGATATCGCTTCAAGTCATATAGCGTCATTATTTTCCCGTCAATGCACGTATAGCGCCTCCACTTTTGTACGCATAAGGCACTTCTACTGCATCTTATGCGATGTAACTTTACCGCATAAAAGTACGTATAAGGGGCTGTCCATAAACCACGTGGTCATTTTTTTGGGACTTCTCAACCCCCCCCCCCGCGTGGTCATTGGTCCATACAAATTTTTTTTTCGTCCATACAAAACGGTCATTGGCCAAACCCCCCCCCCCCCTTATGACCACGTGGTTTATGGACAGCCCCTAACATGAATATAAACTTCATTATACGTGCAAATTGGTTGTCTGGGATAGTAGTGAAAAATGTCGAAACTGGGGATGACCAGCTGGTAACTTGGGACGAACTATTGGAGAGCGAAATGGGTTGCGTTGGTTCGGATGCCGATGATCATGAACCACTTTCAAGCCCACTTCACATCTCAACAATTCGATGAATGGAACCTATCGTCGGAGAATTACCATCGTTGAACTTCTTGAGGATTGGGATGTCGACGGGCTTAAAGTAGCATCAACATTAGAAAGGTGGACGAACTTTTTCCACCAGTATCCCCGTTTCAGAAGTCAACAACGTCTCTGGATGTTTGGCTGAGGAAGCCAAAAAGTACAGATACATGTACAAAGATTTACGGAATGAAATGACGGGATAATCGATTCAAAACTTGGTAGCAAAAGAATAGCAACGCTGAGCTGACAGCACTGAATGCAAAATTATAATCAGCTTTGACGTCGAAGCTGTCGTCGCAGTCAGAAGCGCCATTTAAGGACGTGCAGGGCGATATCCTGAACGCGGAAACAATTCAGTTTCTGTCAACCGAAGCAGAGACAGATTATCTTTTCATTAAGTTCCTCATGATGAAACTTTTGCCTGAAGGCTTCAACGGTCGTCGTTCAAAATGAAAGAAGCACCAGTGACCATGGACCAGGGCCAAGTAAAGCTATCTGCTTCAGTGAGAATGCAGACAGGGAATCGAAACGTCCCCGCAAGAAGAACAAAGCCGACTTTATAATCTCTTGCCTCTATCGTCGTCGTATCTTGTTGCCTACGTAGCTCAAGTCCCTACCCAAGCAGGTACTTCGTTGATGACTCGAGTGATCGCGTACAGGACCCGGAAATGACACATGATTCGGATTTAAATAGGACACGTCTAAACTCCGATGTCCCTGTTAGGGAAGGGTTTGCACATGTTAATCATTTCTCGAAATGGCCTGAAAGTAGGCCATCAAAAAAAAGACTGATGAGAGCTCATGGTACTCTTTTACGTCGGAGCACTCTAAATGTTAATCTAATTTTGGGAAATATGTACAAATTAAGATAGAGCATATGAATATGAAAATAAAACTAGTACCGTCGTTGGGGGTGAGAATGGGTCAAAAAAGGATACTCAAAGATTTTTTGTTAAATAGCAAATGCAATTGAAGTCGGAATAACTTTTTATTTGGTATGTATACTCTCCTATGTGGTAATGATAGTTTAGCAAGAAAGTATCACGTTATATGAATTGCTTACTAAACTACAAATGATTGAAAATTGACCCAATCTCACCCCTTAGAGGGGGTGAGAATGGGTCAAAGTATTCGAAATCACCTATCTAAGAATATAAGTTAATTTTATTGATCATAAAATAAACCTACTTAAAACACAATGTTATCATGACGAATAAAAACTTAGGTAATTTTAAAAGATGACTAATCCACATAAAAGAGCTAATACAACCGAAAAAATGGTTGAAATTTGATAAAATAACGTTTGTATACTGAATCACCATTTTTAGCCATCATAATCATCCTCAATAAGAGTTTAAACATCCATCACAGGAGGGGGGATTACAATGAGAGAGGGGCGCATTGAAAGATTGATTGTAAAAAAACATGATAGTTTTAGTATACTGCATAAGAAGTATTTAACCAAACCCTCCGTTATAAACTCTTATGTACATGATCATTGGCCTCTATATTGCTAAAGCAAATAACTCCATCTCAAGATAGAGGGTCGTTCAAATATTATGTTAAGTCTATTTTGTGAGCTTACGATATTGCAGTACACTGAAGATAAGCTGATGATTAGAGGAGCTGTCCAAACGCATGGGTGTATTGTTATGAATTGTTATAGGCACTAAACGTATTAACACACTCGTTTGACACTTCTCAACATATTTTTGAAAGAAAGCGTGCTTTTATGAAGATACGGTGAACATAGCACCACTCTAACGTCAAATGGGGACTGGATAACAAGTTGAATTTTTAGTTAAGGTTATGTGCACTCGATAACTTGCTTGACCCAATCTCACCCCCATTCTTAATATTTAGACATAGGGTCGAAAATATTAAGTTTTTAAATAAAATGAGCAATGACAGCCCGATTTTTTCATTACATCAACCAGGTAATACCTACAGCTAACCACTTATAAGAAAATTTATGGTTAGGTATTTGTGTTAAACATTACGAAGGAGAATTTTTTCAGAGTGATTTACTAGTAATTTCATCATATAAGTTTAGCCACAAATTTAACAAAAAACGATTATTGCAAAACATCTTATTCTGCATCATGACGTGTAAAAACATCTCCTCTTTGAAATAATATAAAGTTTTCAATATAAATTAGCGATAGTTGCTGAGCTATTTCAAATTTCATGTTTCTCCGTTTTGACCCAATCTCACCCCCCAGACCCATTGTCACCCCCATCGACGGTACCGTAAATCGGGGTCAAATTGATCAGTGGGGTGAAATTGATCATTCGGGTACTACATTGTTATTCCATACTAGGAACTTCTAAGCGTCGTAATGATCTTAAAGTTTTTACCTCATCTTGTTCAGAGATGTCTTAAGATGAGTGTAGACTTTATTTTTTGTTTAGAAAAAAGTTAGCATTGTCTTATTTTTGAGGAATTTGCAATGTGTTTCTCACTTAGCTGAAATCATTGCTACTAAACAGTCGATTGCCACTAGGACTTCCCGTAAAATTTCTGTTTTAACATTTTTCTGGAGCTTTCTGGTTGAGAAGTTATGTAGCTATTCTAAACATGAATAAGTTAAATAACATTCATTTTTTGATGAAATAGTCATTTATTGTGATAGAAATCACTTATTTCAAAAGAATTTGCCTACCTTTAGGCGTTTAGCGGGAAATTACAAAATTTAATTCTGCATTTTAAGTGTCAAATTCACTAGTTGTAAGAGTTTTTAACGTGTTATATGGGTTCAGAAGAACGAAATTAAGTGGAAGAGACAATTTCTCTTTCTAACCGATGCTTAATTGTATGCTGATCAATTTCGCCCCAAAGTGGCATTTTCAGTTTTTTTGATTTTTGGAGTTATTTACCTTAATGTTTAAATTTGTTGAACAAAATTCTGTCACATAGTTCCATAGAGATCCACTGGGTACTGATTTTACACAAATAATTTTGGCAATACAGTGGCGTTTTGGTTTTATCACTAGTCGTTTTAATCACTACTCGCCCAAATTCACGGTTTTCTATTCGATTTTATCACGATTTTCATTTCGTTTTTATCACACTTATTTTAAAACACTCCGAAATCAATATGAAGTCAATACAGTACTGTCTAGTCCACCAAAACAGTTAAAAAATATGAGCTACGACTCATATATGTTGCAGATGAATGATTTTGAATAAAAAAAATACATTTATTTCTCGTTTCGCCAAATTCATGGTTTCGTTTATATCACGGTAAAATTTTTTTTGACCGTGATAAAACCGAAAAACTACTGTATTTGAATTTCCTTAAATGTTATCAACAAAAGTTGTTTTAAAGTGATCAATTTGACCCCGGATTACGGTAACATGATGATAGTTCATAGAATTGCATTCAATTGTCGAGATGTTGACGATTGTTGGTTCTCTTAACAGATGATGCAGCTTGTGAATCATTTGTCTTCTCCATGTCCCGTCTTCCATCTGCACTCCGCCGTATATTGTATGCAACACCATCCGTTCAAAAGCACCGAGGGCGCGTTGGCCTTCTGCACGCGTAGATCATGCTTCGTGCTCGGTGAACTTTGTTCGATCGTAGAGTTCTGCGGTAAGTAAGCTCGATTTCCAGTTAGGTTCGACTCCCGTTGCGGTCGGGAAAGTTTTCTCGACTCCCTGGGCATAGTGTACATATTATTGTACTTGCCTCACAATATTTAAACTCATGCAATGGCAGGCAAAGAAAGCCCTTCAATTAATAATTGTGGAAGTGCTAAAAAACACTAGGTTGATGCGAGGCAGCCCAAGGCCCAGTGCGGACGTAGAGCCATAAAGAAGAAGAAGTAGAAGAAGCTCGTTTTCCAGCCATAATGCGTCTCCGAATTTCTCTGCTGGTGAGTCGGTCACCAGTGAGCCCAAGTACACGAACTCTTTAACCGCATCAGCTCAGCCGTTCCAGCTCCTCATACCCCGCTAGATTTAGTTTTCTTGATGTATCACCACCGGACAACAAGTGTGCCCACGCCCCACTTTCCCCTACGCGCATCACAAATGGGAGAGCTGATGCATGTAAATCCCCTGGTGGACAAACACAATTTGCCGGAAAACTGGCACCGGAATCAGAACTTGGGGATTTGGCAGTGATGGATGCAATTTTCGCGTTTTCAGATCAGTTTGCACTTAGGTGGTAACGAGTTAACGAGGTCGCAGACGTGCGTATGTAGCGTGGGTGCAGCAGACTGCAGAGAGTAAGTAATCGCATTTTCGGGCACGGCTTTTTGAAATGGACGGATCTGCCAAATGCACAACAGTAGGTAGGTAGGTAGTGCAGAACTGATCTGCTCCCTGGCAACAGATTAATGATGTCCATTAGGAGTCAGCGCATTGGACACGGGACGGAACAGTGAAGCGCATATGCACGAATGGATTGAACTCTAATCTTCTTTGCAACCGGTGCACGCTAATGGGAAAATAATTTCATTCTGGTTGCTGTCTGATCGATTATGGAGCGACAATTTGCGCAACGAATGATATTTTTGCAGCAAGGTAATCAAACTGGTAATTTTAATTTGTGGGATAAGCGCCGTATTTTTCTCTAATTTTACATCAGTGACAAGCATTTTGTTGCGCTGTTCATTTTTTGATCTTGCGAGATATTTTTCCAATTTCGTAATAGCATATTACGCGTGTAGCTGTAAGCATAGAGTACCCCACTCCAAGAACTTCGAGCGGATAACTGCAAATTAAAAGCGTCATCTGTTCGTTCAATTGATAGAAAGTAAAGATCCCAGCAGTTTTAATTAAACTCATGCCACAGTCAATCCACCTGCACTGCTTTCATGCTATAAGAATCGAACAAATTAAAAACTGAACCTGTCAAAAGAAAATATATCACCTGGACTGGGAGGCCGTTTCTCGGACGGCGTCGACGACGAAGGCTGCACGCTCAATGAGTCCCAAGTTTTCCACCAAATTCAATCTATTGCATCGGAAACGGACATCTCGACACGGCGCTGGCTGGCGCTGCTGTTCCAGTTGTTTTCGCCTTCGTGTATACACGGTTCAATTTAATTTTGCAAAGCATGTCAAGAACGACCGTCGTCGCCACCACCCGCGCCCTGCACCATCCGCATTTTATTGGTTCTCTCTTATAATGCGAGAAGGACAGAGAAATGGAAGTCATCGCTGTGACATGGATAATAAATTAAAAGGATTCCAATTTATGGCTTCTTGGCTGCCTACCCCCCGAAAATTTCTTTAATTTTCTTGGCTTTTGTTTTGCACATCATCTGCCGAGTTGGGAGAACGGTTTTTTGTTACAGATTTCGGAAGGCCCGATTGGACCAGTAACATTGGGATGACTGTGAGGGTATGTACAAGGGTTACAAAATTTGGCACCCGCATAGAAATTACCTCAATCTAGCACCTCAAAAATATGGTTCAGGGGATATTTTTCAATATGGACTATTATTTTCTAGTAGAAATATTGAAAAAAGGTCGTTGTTAAATCAATTTCTCTCGAGCTCATATTTTTGTCGAAAAAACGAGTAATAAATCATAATCATTATAAGTAAAAAGTTTTTTTTTAATAAGCTGCAACGGATTAAGTTCGATTCATTTGCAATAGTGCCTGTAACAGTCAGCCTTAAACTTACTCTTACATGCACCTGGGAATCGAATACAGATGAAAATAAAACATTGACATTCCATAGTTATGTTCATACACGATGAATTTGTGTTATTACAGTCAATATTCCTATAGTACGGATTCGATTTTGCTGGATTCCGATAGTACTGATGATCCGCACTATGGAATTACGCGCGACATATGATTGAGCTGTTTGAGAAACATGCCTACATTTAGTCTTTACGCACATTATTTCTGTACGGATCCAATTAATCGTACTATCGGAAACGTGACTGTACTAGTTTTAATCCATTGCCATTAAAATATAGCACTTTTTATACTGACAACTGTTATTCTACTCAAAACAAAAGAATAATCACCAGACGGGCTTGGTGGTCTAGTGGCTACCGCTTCTGATTCATATGCAGAAGGTCCTGGGTTCAATTCCTGGCCCGTCCCTTTCATTCTACTTTGTATCTTTCTATCCACTTTCCTCTCTATATATACAACTCATGTATATTCATACGTTCATAGCCATCGCTAGAACCTGAAACGGTTGCCAGCTTTCACAGCACAGTGTCAACCTATCAGATAGCGCCTACAAGTTATGCTCAATCAAGCGAACTGGGCCGCTTTAGCTTCATAGTGTAGTAATCGTACTAGTCTATTACCTTACCTTACCTTAGCATCCACGCACCACTGTGTGAACCCTCTGTCATCCATATCCCACCAACACTCCGACATTCGCATGAGCTTGTGCAGACGCAGAGGTATATTCGATCTGATGTGGATACAAGCGATTGCAATCATCACTTCCTTCCCCTTCCCCACATTGACCTGCAACTTGACGATGCAGGAGCCATTGTCGCCCAAAAATTAGAAGATCACCAACGCTCACACACCGAAGATGCCTGCTAGTCCCCGGCAGATAATCTCATTGGTTTCTTGTGTGAGTGTAGCTGGTCTGGCGATACTGGAGCAAGCATCTACGGGCGGTCAATCAAGCTCAAGCTCAAGCCCAAGCTCAAAACAAATGAGTGATCACCATTTAAGGGCAGACTTGTTAGAATCCCAACATGGCCGCCACAATGGCTGATTTTGGCACCTACTCACGATTGTGAGGGCACAAATCTCTTTGTAAACAAAACCAGCGCACCTGTGCTTCTTATTTTAAGCTTATTACAAGTGAGCAAGAACAGAATAATAAAATGCATTGTTGTTTGAAGCTTGCTTCTTGAGATTTGTGCGTCTGTAGTTTTGATGCACTGTTGAACTGGGATTTAAAGACGTTTGTCCTTAAGAAAAAAAGCTTATCATAACTCAAAGATCTCGTAACAATTATTCATCAAAACAATAAAGTAGCGTTCAATTATAACAATATTGCACCTAACACAATTCAAACCTTCTGTAACAAAAAGGAACAATCCATAATATAGAAAAATGAGCTCATTAAAAAAAAGGCTACTAAAAGGTTCCGAATATGAGAGATTCATGGTGAAGAAATCTTCAGCAAAATTCTTGTAGAAACCTCAGAAGGAATTTTTGAAATAATCCCAGGGTATCTAACGAAACTGCTTGCGAAGTCTCTGGTGGAGTTCCTAGGTTATATTTTTGGAAGAAATCCTTGAACAAAATTCCGAATTTCGTTCATTCCGAGGGAATTCTCGAAGGAACCTGTGGACGTACTTTTGAAGGATTTTTTTTTTGCTACAAATTTGTTTCTCAATATGTTTCTGAGTTTCAATATTTGGGTATTTTCGTCAACCCCTGAATTTTCTAAGGAAACTTTTGAAGATTTTTTAAACATTTTTAAAGATTTCTAAATCATTCTATGGAAGATTTTATGAAGAAATCCCTGGAAATAATTCTTAATGAATTCTTAGGCATTGCTGAAGGAGTGTCTGAAGCACTTCGTGGATGAATTTCCAAAAGAACACTCTGAAGGATATCCAAATGAGTCAATGGAGGAAGTACTGAGGAAAACCACGACAGCTTATTTATCTATGCTCAAGTCCAGCAAGATTGCAACAGCAGTGGCGAAATAATCCGACGACAAAGGATTAAATGAATCAATTGGAGAAATGTCTGGATAAATTTCTGAAACGAAATCTATTCTGGCAAAATTTTCTGGAGCAAGACGTGGAAAGTAAACAAACTTTCATCCCGAGCTGAAGGGCATACCTCGCAAATACTATGCGAAGAGTAACATGTGCTCTAACCCGGGTAGAGGCTAATGGCAAACAAAGGACAAAATAATAACTGATTTTGCCATCATATCTCGTTTTGCCATTCTTCTGTTATTATGAAAAACTTAAAATGGCAAATCAATAGCAAAACATACAATCATAGCAAATCTTGTCATTGATATGTTATTCATGAATAATGCTAAATAACACATCATTAACAAAAATTACTATCATGGTAAAACTTGCAATTTAGCACCTTTTATAATGAATTGTATGAAATATCAAAACAATAACATAATTTACATTCCTAGCTAAATTTGACATTATTTTGATATTGTGAGAAATTATTTATAAACATTAGGCACCATAACATATTTTACTCTTAATATACCATTAACTATTATAAGCATTATCAAGCATAACAAAATAAAACTGTTTTTACATTGATTGATGAACTTTAATTTTATTGAAGAAAAAAAAAGCTCTTTTTACCTTTCTTCTGCTACTTTGAAATAATAACTGAATCTACCATTAATTTAAAATTGAATTTGAACAACTAAACCTACCATTATTTTGATCGCCACATAAACAGCTAAATTTGTTCTTATTCTGTTATCAATAACACAAGAATGTCATATTTTGTTATTCATCGATAACAGTTAATTTGGGTCTTATTTTGTTATCAATATCTCAATAATAACTTATTTTCTTCTTCAATTTAATCCGCATGCTTTACCATTACTTTGTTATTACAATGGCAAAATAAGGTATTTTTAAGTTTTTCTGCTACCAAAATTTTGTTATTATTTTTGTTATTTTAACTCTTATTTCAAACAAACAAATAACACATTTTGCCATTCAAACATTCTGTTTTAATGGTAAAATTTGCCATTCTTTTGCCAATAAGCTCTACCCGGGAATACCTAAAATTGTTATTGCTGCGGTATTCTACGAAATGTTATGAGAACATCACAATAACAGTTGGAGGTATTGGGGCAGAGTTTGGTATTGGTGTAGTATTTATTGGTTTATCAGTGAAAATAACCGAAGAACAAGATTTGCTATTACATCATGAAGTCATCGAACAAATGAAACATTTAATAACAAGAAGTGTTATTAGTTTGTTATTCAATAAGTTTTGGATAACAAATACAGCACTTGAAATTTTAAGTATGCATTCATTATTGAAATAACAAGACATGTTATTTCCTAGATGTTATTTATACAAAATTTTCGTATTCGTTTTTGTTATTTTGCCTCTTATTACCACCTAATGAAGGGCATATCAAGGTATGGTAGTATTTAAGATAAATACCTTGATATGTTATTCACTTGTTATTTTCTCCTGCTCGGGTTAACAAAATAATTGGAGATATTTCTTAAGGAACCTTTAGGATGATTTCTGAAGAAATCTGTGGAAAACTACCTGAAACATTTTTTTAGGAAGCTTCCGAAGAAATCCATGTAGAAATTTATAATAGGATTTAAGGATCCTGTTGAAATATTTGTTCTCTGTAGGAGTCCTTGGAGAAATTTTTGAAGAAATCCCTGGAGCAGCTTCTAAAGAAATTTTCGTAAGATTTTCCGAAATACCCCCTAAAGAATTTCTAAAGGATTTTCCGAAGAAACCTTTGGAGATAATTTTGAATGAAAATCAAATGATGTTTTTGAATGAATCATTGGACGATTTCTCGAAAGAATGGAATCGTTTTAGGAGAACTATTCTTCAAAATTTTCAAAAAGCATTTAGTTTGAAATCGAATTAGAATTATTTAGAAATACTTTTATAAATAGATTGCTACAGAATTACTGCAGAATCTATCCCAAGAACTCTTTCGGAAATTCGTCCTTCAGAAACATCTCTGACTTGGCTGTGTTTTCTAGTAAATCGTTCAGAGATTGCTTCAGAGATCTGTTCAGGAATTGCTCAAGAGATTCCTTTCACATTTCAGAGTGCGCGCCATCAAGCAACCAAAACTGCACCGCGCAACCTCGAGCGAGGTTTTTGGTGGCATTGTACTTTAACAGCGTGCATCTTGAAGGGTTAAAAATTCACACAGGAAGGTGTTCAGGATTTTTTTTTCTTTCAAGGATTCATCCACAATATCCAGCAGTAGTTCCTCCAGAGTTTGTAGCAGTCTTACTTTCAGTGATTGAAGCAGGAATTCCATCAAAGATTTTTGCAGGAGTTTCTTCAGGATTCCCTCCAGATGTTCCTTTTTTTTATTCTTAAACACTTAACCTTATTTACAGCTCTTTTGTCCACTAGGGCACTACGTGAGCGATTCCAATTGGACGCTGCACTTTGTACAGCGCCTACATGTATTCTATTCTAATTCAACTATATCGAACTGGTGCCTTGTGCTGCTTCAACTTGTCTACCCTGCCCACGGTAGAATGATGAGCACGATGATGCTGATGGGTGGCTGCTGTTCCTTTTCCAGTCCGATTGGGGGTCATCCTTTATGAGTTACGGTTCGCCGATATCCAAATTCCGGGTCCGTTAGAGCTATTTGCTCCGAAGAGGGTCAGGTGTCAGTTGCTCTCGGGGGAAAGAGCAACTGACGAAAAATTGGAAGTGCCGGGGCTGGGATCGAACCCATGACCATCCGCTTGTGAAGTGAACGTGTGGACCACTGTGCCACGGGCCCCGACAAAGATATTCCTTTCTGCACAGAAATTTCTTCTGAGGATAACCCTACGAATTTCTCCACAAAATCTTTCCAAGGAATCTATACAGGAATTCCTTTAGCAATGTTCCAAAAATTTTTTATGAGGGCTGATTGCAAATCGGAAGGAATTTCTCGGCTTATCTTGATGCATGGGAAATTCCTTGCCCGAATCGCCCAAGAAACAGTTTTTCTTCGATCGCAGTACGCAATTGTGAAGGAATGACAATTCAAATGACAGTCTCCGTAGAAAGTTTCTGCCAGGAATCGCTCAAGAACTTTCCTGAGCGATTCCTTTTGAACACGAAACTGGGCTTTACTGAAGCTTATCTAGGCGTTTCTCTAGGTATTCCTACAGAAATTCCTTCAGGGATACGTTCACAGAATGCTCCAGGAATATTTTTAAAAAATCCTCAAAGAATTTTATTCGAGAATTTCTATAGGAATTTTCTCAAAATACTTTTTTTCTCAATCCCACTAGTGGTTCCCCGAGGAGTTTCTCCTGGTATTTCTCCAAAAAGTTCTTGAAAAATTCCTCAATCCACGAAATTCCATCTCCAAAATTCATCAAGGATTTTTTTTTCAAAAATTTCTGCTTGGATTGCTTCAAAAATATCTGCAGTGACTTCAAATGATAAAAAAAAATCATTCCTTTAAAGATCTACCTCGAAGTTATTAGGAGATTCCTGCAAAATTTTCTCTTAAAATCCTACAGCGAATCCCTCGGAAACTATTCCAAGTGTTCCTCCATTTCCTTCAGGAATTTCTTCAGAAATTCCTACAAAGATTATGTATACCGTCGTTCGGACCTGGAGGGTAACATTGGTCCATCGATCCGACGGATTCAATATATGTCAGAGAATCCGACGGTGGATGCAAAGTATCTTAGAACTATGTATTCTAGTAGTCTAGCACACATTATGCATTCTCGTCGTATTCTAAACGTACGGAATAGTGGCCCAATAACACCCCGCACGACGGTATATAGGAATTTCTCCTGTGGTTTCGTCAGCAGTATTTGCAGATATTCCTTGGAAGATACTTGCAGGGATTGCTTCAGATATTCCTTCTGGGATTTGTTTACAGAAGTACTTTCAAAAATTGCACGAAAAACACTGTAAGTATTCTTAAAAGAACCACTGACGAGTTTTTTTTTAAGAACCCCTTGAAAACTTTTTGATGGAATCTCTCAACTTTTAACTTATTATTTAACTCTTAACTTAAATTCTCTCATTTTTTGGGTTTTGATTTTTTAATAACTATCGAAGCATTTTTTTCATAATCGGTTTTCATACACATGTAGAGGTAGAAGGACTCATTTGATTTTTGCCCTGGTGGAAAATGTTTTTCATTTTTGCACTCACCATTTTTTTGTGAAATGTTATTCAAAAGTGGCTTTTGCAAAACTGTAAAACATTTTCCATTAGAAAAAAAAATATTGTGGAAATAGTGCTCCGTTATTTAAAAAAATCAAAAAAAAGTAGAAATACATCCAGTTTCGCCTTAAAGAAAATGCATTTCGTTTTTTGAGAAACTATTTTTATACTAAATTTCGTAAAAAGGGTATTTGTAAAAATGAAAAATATTTTCCACCAGCATAAAAAAACAGAATAAACTTCGGCCCTATCTCTACATGTGCATTAGGCCGTCTCTTATTTTGCAAAAATTGGAAATGTTAAAAGTTCGTTAGTGGAAAATGATCGTTTAAGCTAAGAAATGATCGTGTCAAAATTTAAAGTCCGTATGTCAAGGCAAAGTGGTCCCTCAAGGGGCCTAAAGTTGTCAAAACTGGTATGGGACCAAAAAACATGACGAAAAAATACGCTATTCAACTAAAACCGGTGATTTTAGGACCCTAAAGGGCTAAATATGTGCTTAGAATTGGGATATCTCTACTCGTTTTTGAGTTATTGAACAAAATAGGGTAGCGTTTCTTCGGAATCTAAAATAATGGTCAAAAATGCTGATTTTTCGGTTGTTTCTTTGTCAATAACTCGGAAACGAGGAGAGATATCGCAAATCTAAGCACATTTTTGGCCCTTCCTCCTCTCCTCTTCTTGGCGTAACGTCCTCACTAGGACAAAGCCTGCTTCTCAGCTTAGTGCTCTATGAGCACTTCCACAGTTATTAACTGAGAGCTTCCTCCGCCAATGACCATTTTGCATGTGTATATCGTGTGGCAGGCACGAAGATACTCTATGCCCAAGGAAGTCAAGGAAATTTCCTTTACGAAAAGATCCTGGACCGACCGGGAATCGAACCCGTCACCCTCAGCATGGTCATGCTGAATACCCGTGCGTTTACCGCCTCGGCTATATGGGCCCATATGGGTCCTAAAATCATCGGTTTTAGTAGATAGCGTATTTTTTTGTCGAAAAAAAAATCATGTTTTTTTGGTCCCATACCAGTTTTGACAACTTTAAGCCCCTTGAGGGACCACTTAGCCTTGAGATACGGACTTCAAATTTTGTCACGATCATTTGTTAGCTGAAACGATCATTTTCCACTAACGAACTTATAACATTTCAATTTTTTGCAAAATAAGGGACGGCCTCATGTGCACGAAAACCAATTTTGAAAATTTTCAAGGGATTCCTAGAAAAATCCTTAGAAGAATTTTAGAGGGAATCTCTTCAAAATGCCTAGAGAAATGCCCAGCAAAAGTTGCAGAGAAAAGGTTCTCGGGTAATTCTTCAATACACCCTAGATATTTTGAGGTTTGCCTTGTGGATTTTCTGACTGAATTCTTGAATGAACTACTAGAGTTATCCACTGGAGGAATTCCTTGAAGAATTTCTTGTACAATTCATAGATGGAGTAGTACACATTAATCCCTGTAGAGAGAAATTTCTGGAAAAAATCACAGTGGAATTCGTTAGAGGACCCCTGAAGAAATTTTTGATAAAAAGATTTTTTAAGGGAATTTCTGAAAAAAACACCTAGATGGCCTGGATAATCTTCTGCAGGTAGTCATGGACGAATTTCTCTAAAAAATATTAGAAAGATGCTAGGGAATAGAGTCTCTGCAGCAGTGGCTGAGAGCTACTGCGGAGAAATTTCTGAAAGAATCCCAGAAGAAAATTTGAATAGCGTGAGGAACTGCTGAAGAAACTTTCACAAGAATCTTTAGAGAATTTTGTAGAGGAATTTCAAAATAAATACTTGAAAAAATCTCTAGATAGAGGAACTTACGTATTTTCGGCAGTTTTGTTACCTTCGTCATGGGGGTTTATTGAAACCTGATGATCTCAGAGTTAGCCACAAATCCTTCCCAACCAAGCTGAGTTACATGCCCAAATTTCAGGCAACTCGGCTCACAAAAACCCATGACGAAGAGAACAAACCTGCCGATAATACCCTTCGTCACCCTACATGGATTGAGAACCAAGAGAAGTTCCAACAATTATTTATAAAAGAGGAATCTCTGAAAAAATCTACGAGACTCTGCGAAAGAAAATACACCTTTTGAAGACACTTTTATAGAAATTTCTGAAAAACATCCTGATAGAGTTTCTTAAGAAGTTTGTAGAAGAATTTCTGGAAAATTAAAACAAAACTTCTAGAGAAAATTCTGATTATTTTGCTGGAGGAATTCCTTCAAAAAAATCTAACCAATTATATAAGAATATAAGAATCATCACAAAAAAAATCTGACCTCTTGCCGAAAAGGATTCCCTTAAGTAAGACCTTTCGCAATAATTACATAAAAGCATGAAAAAATAATTCAACGGGAGGTTTCTCTAATTCATAATTAGGCGTAATATTTGGTAATTTTTAAGGAAGCGTTCCAGTGTAGGGGCGCATAAATTTGGAAACCTTGAGTACTCTGTGTGCTGTTTTTAAATACAATTTTTAAAACTGAAAATTAAATGCATTAGGCTTTCACCAGTATTCTTTGCTCGAATAAACAGAAATATGATACCAACTTCTAGGTGGATACACTGTGACATAAAATCCACAGCATTTTACAATGTTATATTCTTTGGCAGCTGAGATTAGCATTCCTGATCCTTTCGCTTTTATTTGCCACCCACGCACGTCCACGGCAGACCGTCTTCCCGCTTGCTGTTTACTCGTTCACTTTGGTTTGCTGACACTGGCAGTGAATTCAGAAAATGTTAAGATGGAAAACATTTCCGTGTCCTTTTTCTTATGTGGAAATCTGCAGAAGCAGCACCAGCCAGTCAGCCTCTCAATCTCTGCCTGTCTGCCTAGCGTGTGTAATGTTGCATACGCACGCATCCATCTTTGTTTCCCACATACAAACACACGCACATGGGACACCCACATAACCTTCTCGCCGGGATTATGGCCCCGGGAAATAAAACTAAATGACGATACCAAAATTCGGGACCGGTCCGGAATTTTCCGAAACAAGCAAATCTTTCAAATGCTTCTTGCCTCTCTTCTTGTGCCGGAGGAAAATTTATGAATTTTACACATCATTAGCTTTGTGTCTCTCGTCGTTGCCTTCTCCCTGGGGGCTTTAGCCTATATCCGTCTTTTATCCTAACACCCTCCCTTCAGTCAGTCAGGTTGGCAGGCGTGCCATGGTTAAGGATGGGATTTCTCAAAACCCCCAAAGAAGAAGAAGAAGCAAGATCAGCTCGGTCGGTCGGTTCTGGGTTGATGCGAGTGAAATAAAGATGCGGAAATTTAAATTATGTGTACGAGCCAGATGTTCCCATGAATGATAACAAGATCTTGGGTTGCTCCTCGTACCCCTCCCAATGAACCTAGCAAGAAGGCAAAGGGTGAATGCTTGCTGACGACTGACGAACACACCAGGGCGAATACAACACGTACAACACGTCAGGCCCATCGAACTCCTTCCAAGGCGAATTCGGCGAGAGTGTAGGTATGTGGCATGCACGCATCGTTCTATACGGTTGCACACAGCCTCCTCCAGTCAGTGTAGGTCGTCGTCGTCGCATAAAACATTGATCCATCAAGGGAAGAAAAAGTTGGTCGTTTGATGGAATACGGTTGGATGAAAATAATTTGGCATGAAAATGATTTATGGCTTGCGCAGGAGTCTGGTTTGGTCTGGTAGAACAAAAAACACCCTCACGGTACGGATGCTGAGCTGATGCATATGTGGTTTGGCCGCTTTTTGCTTCCTTTAGGTTTGTGGAAGGCATTTTTTCGTGGGAGCCTTCGTTTTTATCTTTGCTATTTTTTTCCTCACAATTTCATTAGACCATGCTAACATGCTAAGCCGAATTAACCAGGACTGGCAGTTGGGATAATCAGAATGGATCGAGGAAGACAGTGGGTACACACGACTGGCAGAAAGCATGAAACCTGGAGCATATGGAGGGTAATTAAATGTGACTAGTATATGTATAGCATAAAGTAGTCCTTGAGCATGCCTCGTGAAATTTTGTTCATTTGAAGCCGTGTTTTTACGATCATGTCTTGAATTGGGGCTACATGTAAATGTTTGATATTAAGATAAATAAAAAAAAGTTCAAGTATCTTGCAAGTAGTACTTAACTTTTGATTTATTGTATCAAAGAATGTTATTCAAAGCATGCTTGTTTTATGTGTGATCTTCAGTGTCATATCTGACATGCATATGCTAGCAACATCTCTCCGATTTCAATGCAAATTTCTAAACATACAGAGTATGTCAATTGATCAAAACTATTTTTGAGGTCCCTCGTAAAGGAATCTCAAAATGACCTTCGAAAGAAAACCTTAAAAAAAATTCTTGAAGAAAACTAAAAAAATCTCAGAAGGAATTTTAACATAGATCCCTAACAAACAAAAAAATTCCTCAAGGAACACATGAATGAACCTATTTAAAATGCTTAAGAGTCGTAAAAAACTTTCTTGAATAACCTAAGGTAAAAAAATTAAAGAACTTTCTAGAAAAATTTCTAAAACAATCTGTAGAAAAATTCCCAGAAGAATCATACAAACATCTTCAGAGTAATTCCTGAAGAAATTCTTAGAGATAACCTCTTCCACACAGGAGACAATTTCCTGAAGGAATCCCTGAAAACCTGTGGAGAAATTTCCGAAAGAATGCTTGGAAGCATCTTTGGTAGAATTCCCGGATTTTTTTATCAATCTCTGGAGGAATTTCTGAAGAAATACCAGAGGGATTTTCTTTCCGCGGAAGTCCTTTTCAAGGAAACTTTAGAGACGTTTATTAAAAAAAATCCGAAGGATTTCTTGAATGATTTTTTGAAAGAATCCCAATTTTGAAACAAATTCGTGGAAGGAATCGTTGGAGATATTTCTGAAGGAATCTCTAGAGGAACTCCTAAAATAATCCTTAAAAGAATTCCTTAAAGAATTCTAAAAAGCATTTATAAATGAAATTTTGTGGAAATTTCTGAATTTCTGAAAGATGTTCTTAAAGAATTCCTGAAAAAGCATCTGAAGGAAACTTTGATGAAATATTTGAAGGAATTCTTATTTTATAGTTTTTGAAAAAACGCTGCAGGATTTGCTGTAGAAACACGAAGTAGAACATTGAAATTTATACCTGGATGGGCTTCTGCAAGGGTTAATGAAATAATGTTCATGAAATATTTTCAATAGAAATACTAGATGAAACTTTTGGTGGAATATATAAAGGATTTTCTTCAGGAAGCTGAGATAAAATTGCTGAAAAAATCGTGGCGGAATTTCTGAAGCGACCTTTTGAAGATTTTATGAGGGATGACTGGAGGATTTCTTCAAAAAAAAAAAAATACGCGTAATGATTGTTTAGTGGAATCCCTAGAAAATAATCGGAATAAATGTTTAGGAAACTCTGAAGAAGTTATACTGGAAAAACTTGTAATTAGAAGGCACGAAATGTTGCTAATTGACAAATTGCGAGATGAAATTTGTGAAAAAAAATCACGTTCTGGTGGGATTCGAACCCACGACTCCGTATTCGCTAGACCAGCGCTTTAACCAACTAAGCCACAGAACAGGTAATGGTTCTGCGGAATAGAAAGCCAAACTGACTCCGAAGCCGCACCGTGAACACTCCTATTTCACAAACTCATCTCTCTTTTCGGCTTAGATGCCAATCCACAACACACTCCTGTTTGTGCCCACTAACGACAAGTGCGAGCGAGTTATTTATATGAAGCCGAGACTTACTCTCGCACTCCGCATACCTAGCCACCAGGCAGTTTGTTTTGCTGGTGTCTAATTAGTATGCGCCGAGAGCTATGCGGAGTGCGAGAGTAAGTCTCGGCTTCATATAAATAACTCGCTCGCACTTGTCGTTAGTGGGCACAAACAGGAGTGTGTTGTGGATTGGCATCTAAGCCGAAAAGAGAGATGAGTTTGTGCAATAGGAGTGTTCACGGTGCGGCTTCGGAGTCAGTTTGGCTTTCTATTCCGCAGAACCATTACCTGTTCTGTGGCTTAGTTGGTTAAAGCGCCGGTCTAGCGAATACGGAGTCGTGGGTTCGAATCCCACCAGAACGCGATTTTTTCACAAATTTCATCTCTCAATTTGTCAATTAGCAACATTTCGTGCCTTCTAATTACAAGTTTTTCCAGTAAGTTTCAGACATACCAGCAAACCTGGTAAAATGCCAGTAAATGGGCAATATGTATCATTGTCTGAAGAAATTCATTAACGATTTTAAAAAGAAATTCCGAAAGAATTGCTGATGGGATTCTAAGAGAAATTTCTTTAGCAGTTCCTGAAGAATAATTTTAAGATTCCTTTGAAGGAATTGATGCACAAATTTCTGAAAAATGTTACATAAAAAAGATTTTCTAAAGGAATCCATTGGGGAATTACTGAGCAAATCCATGCATGGTTTTTGTATAAATGCAAACTTCTACAGCATTTTTTGCAGGTATAAATGAAGGAAAATCTGAAGGGCTTTTAAAGAAAGATCAAAGAAATATTTGATATTTTAAAGAAATATCAAATTTACGTCAGTACCCCTGGAACAGTGCTGTCATGACAAAATCAGAGCTGGTTACTCAAGGATTCCAAATCTCAGCGCTCCCGATACTGGTAAGCTCCCAAAGGAATAACGTCAATATTGCGCCTTATATATAAAAAAAACACTTCATAAACTACGTTTTCACGAAATTCTTCTATAATTATCGCGAAAGGGATTCTTGCAGGAATCTGTTTTATGAGTTCAGCAAGATTTTTTATAAAGAGACCTCCGAGTATTCTTCTTTTAGAATGTACATAGTCCTTCCCATGTACTTCTCAAGAATTCATGATTACCTACAGGAACGAATTCAATATTTCCTAGAATGATTTCAACAAGAATTCCCCCGAAGATTGCTCCAAGGATTCTGTTTTGAATGTATTCCTATTCATGCATTTCTTTGAAAATTTCTCCAGGGGTTCTTTAAGAATTTTCTTTTCCAAAATTTCTCCAGAAATTTGTATTGGGTCTGCTCCAGGAGTTTCTCAAGAAATGTCTCAAAATACAGTGGCGTTTCGGTTTTATCACTAGTCGTTTTAGTCACTACTCGCCCAAATTCACGGTTTTCTATTCGATTTTATCACGATTTTCATTTCGTTTTTATCACACTTGTTCTAAAACATCCCGAAATCGATGAAAAAAATCAAAACAGCATTGCCCAGTTCACCAAAACAGTTGAAAAATGTGAACTGCAACTCATATATTTTAGAGCTGAACGATTTTGAAGAAAAAAATTGAATTTATTTCTCGTTTCGTCAAATTCACGATTTCGTTTATATCACGGTAAATTTTTTTTTGACCGTGATAAAACCGAAAAACCACTGTATTCATCCTTAACTAGTCCACGGGTTACTTCATAAACTCGTACGGAAAATAATGCTGAGTTGCTTTAAGGGAAATATATGGAAGTTCCTTAAAAGATTGCTATGGTAGTTTATGCATGAAATTGGCGATGTATTTCGTTCAACATTCTTGTCGAGATTTTGTTCAGAAGTATTATCAGCATTTAGGTCAGGAAATTTTCCTGAAGATTATTCCAGGAATTTTTCTGAAACATAGCGTTTCTTAAGGAGTTTTATTTCTCTAAAAAAACACTTTTTTTGTTTTGTTTTTGGAGGATTTTTTTTTCAAAAATGTCTTCTTCAGGGATTTAAAAGTGCTTATTTCTACATAAATTGAACGAGAAATTCTTCTATAAATACCTCCAGAGCTATTTCCAGATGTTCTTCCAAGAATTCCTTTAGAAAATCCTTCTAAAATCCCTTTATAGAATGATAAATTCAAGCACAGCAGGTCTGCAATTTCTGCGGGGATTTCGGCAAACATTTTCAAGAGATTCTTTGAGAAATCCCTCTACGGATTTCCACAGGACTACCTCCAAAAATTTCTCAACCAATTTTTCCTTGAAATTACTATCAGAATTCCTCCAGAAATGTCTCATGATTATTGTTTTCATGTAGGAATTAAGGAGGCACCTTAAGAAATTCCTCCAGAGATAAGTTCAGAAAATGTTTCATTAATTTATGTCGAGAAATCTCTGCAATAAATATTCATACATTTCTTCTATAAATCACCATAGATATCAACAGCAGTTTTATTTAGAAAGGATCCCTTGAGACAATCATCCAGAATTCTATAGAGCATTCTATGAAAGAAATTCTTCCAAATCCCAGGAGGAATATCGTAACCAACCCGACTAGACGGAAAAATCAAAATTGTTAAAGGTTGTGTTATTTTGTTACAATGAATTTCGTAACAACGGTTGTTATAAAACAAGTACCGTTTGTAGTGTAAATAACAAAAATTCTAACAAAATTTATTCTAATTTAAACAAATATATAACAAGTTGAGATATAATCATAACAAGATTGTATCAAATTTTGTTAGACTAAACATGCGAAATCATAACAAAATTATAACAAGTTTTGTTATATATTTCAGACCAAATTTGTTACAAGTTTTGTTATGAACTCTTGGCTCGAGTGACCAAAATAACGATAAGTATCGATCTTTTTCGAGACAACACAAAAAAATCTAATAAATTCCGTAATAATTTTGTTACAAAAACTATAACAAAGATTGCAATAAACGTGTTACGAAATTATGTTAGAGGCAACTATTTAACTATGTATATTATAACAAATGTTTTATATATCTGTTAGAATAAATGAAACAAGTTTTGTTATAATTTTGTAACTTAAACTGTAACAAATATTATAATTAATTAGCTATGGATAATCATATGGAAAAATCCTTATAGCAGAATTATATTAACTATTGTTATTTCTAGCAACAGTTGTCATAATTGTGTTATGATCTTGTTATGTGCTTCTAGTCGGGAGCTCCTACTGAAATCTTTCAAGGACACCCAGGGGTTATTTTTGCTGGAGCCATACAGAAAAGAAAAGAAATTATTTGAGGTATTTCTGCATGAACTCCTGACGGAATTTCTCATGGACCTCTTGAAGGAGCACTTATTGGTTTGTTTTGCTGACGTAAGAACTAGGTACACGACATTCACAAGACACGACACGCGAGACAAGACATAACACTTATCGTTTTTTTTTTTTTATACCGGTTTCGGGTGCGATGTTACCCATCCTCGGGACAATGTCCGACTGGCTACGTCGAATGATTGTACGTTGTTCGTACTCGTCCGAGATGAAGAGAAATCAGTTGATCGTCGTCGTTTTTACCAGGCCAAAAAGACCTGATGTGATAGGGGGGTCATCTTCGTTCATCAATGGCTGCGTTTCGTTTGATATAAGCATAGACTCCCAGGCATTGAGATGCGAAGCCTTTCTAACTGCCTTGATCAGCTTCGCATTCTTCCAGTCTATGCTATGCGTAGAAGCTACCGTATGTGCTGCAACTCCGGATTCGTTGGGTTTGTTGGTTTCCACTTCGTTTTTATGTTCTTTCAAACGTACCTTGACCTTGCGGCGTGTTTGACCGATGTAAACCGCCGGGCAGTCGTTGCAAGGTACCTGGTATATGCCAGATTGCTCTTTCGGTGGGACTTTGTCCTTGAAGTTACACAGTAGATCGCGTAACGATTGTAAGAACGATAAGTGCTATGTCTTGTCTCGCGTGTCGCGTCTTGTGAATGTCTCTTGAAGGAGCTCTTGGAAGAATTTCCCAAGGAATTATTTTAGACAGAATTCCAAATAAAACTCCACGAAAGAACATTTCAAAAAATCATTCATTCATTGAAATTTCTGAATAAATCGTCTAAATTCCGATGAAATGTCTGGAGATATTTTTGAAAGACGGAATATCATAAGTAATCAGAGCAAAAATTTCTTAAAGAATCATCGAGGATTTTTTTTAAGATATTCCCAGTAGAATTGGTGAAGAAATCTCAGGAAGTACTCTTGAATGAATCTTTAAGAAGAATATCTGAAGAAATCCTTGGGAAATTGTTAATGCAACCCTAGCATGAATTTTTGAAGAACTTCGTGGCGAAATTCCTATAAAAGCTTCTGGGAAAGCCTCGGTGGAATTCCTAGTTTCTTATCCGTAGTTTATTAAAACAAAGCTCATGGAGAAATTTATCCATAAAATTTTTGAAGGATGCATCTGTGGACATATTCCTGGAGAAATTCTGTTAGGCATGCTTGAAAAAATGGCTTGGTTAGCTTCTTCAAGATCTCCAGTAAAAAACGCTAAGGATTTTTCGAAAGAAATTCCTAGACATATATGTGAATAAATTCTTTAAGGAACCAGTGCAGAAATCCATAGAAATGTCCCAGTGCCCATAGAAATATTTCCGGGGAAAATGTGTTTACTTCATGCTCCGGAATAACTTCTTCATTGAGAAAATTCGGTTTAAACTATCACATAAAAAAGAGCCATCTGTTATATTTTAAGTTTGGAAGGTTGACTTGAGCAAAACTATGATTTTTCAGAAAAAGGGTATTCAATGGTGTGAATATCAGAACTATCTGCTGACACCCAGTGAGTAACTTCAAGTAACCTCGATGACACCACCGGCTGGAAGGATTCCCAGAGGAAACTCTTTGTGGAAACTCTGAATTAGCTTTTAATCCCAGAAGATGCCGGGGCCCGTGGCGCAGTGGCTACACGTTCGCTTCATAAGCGGATGGTCATGGCTTCGATCCCAGCCCCGGCACTTCGTCAGTTGCTTTTCCCCCAAACGGACCCAGATAATTGGATATCGGCGAACGGCAACCCATAATGGACGATCCCCAATCGGACTGGAGAAGGAATAACAGCATCACATTATTTTATCATCATGCTCATCATTCTACCAAAGACAGGGTAGAAAAGTGAAAGCAGAACAAAGGCAAACCAGTTCGATATAGTAGAATAAGAATATAATAGAATGCATTTAGGCGCTGTACAAAGTGTAAATACAGCAGCCAATTGGAATCACTCACGTAGTGCCCTAGTGGACAGAAGAGCTGTAAAATAGGTAAAGTGGTTAAGAATATAAAAAATCCCAGAAGAAATAATTGGAGGAATCACAAAACACATTCCAGAGAACTCCAGGAGAAATACTAGAAGTTACCCCTTGGGGTCATCCGGAAGGACATTCTGGAGAAACCATAAAGAATTATGAAAATCGAAGGAAGAATTCCTGATAAAAAATCAGAAAATTCCCCATGATAAATCTCAAAAGGAACTCTTGGAGAGATCCCAGAAAAAACTTCCTTAGGAAAATGATAATGAATTTCTGGAGAAATCCTATTAAAATTTCTGGAGGAATCCCAAGAATTCCTGAAAAATAAATCAAAAGGATCTCCATGAGAAATAATATAAACAAATCCAAGAGAAACCCCGTAAAGTATTCCTTGGAGGTCATCAGAAGAGTCTGAAGTTTCTGGAGGAGTTTTACACTACTGAATAAAGGGCTGTAAAACACTACCAAAATAAACTTCAAGAGAAATCCCATAAAACAATATTGTGGAAACTCTGACTTCTGAAATAGTCGCAGACGAAATTTGAGAATGTTATGGAAAGATCTCCTGTCGAATAAGTTCTCGAAAAAAAATCCTAGGATGGCTTTTCTAAGAATCTTTAGATGATTTTTATGAGCAACCCTCGATTGTATGTAAACGCTTCCTTGTTCAAACCTTATAGGACAATTATCAACTGTATGAGAACTGTCAAAAGATACTCAAGAGGAAATCCAAGGTGAAACTCCTTGAAGAATCTCAGCAAGATCTAATGGAGGAATGTCAAGCGAAGTTTCCGGCGGTCCCAAAACGAATTTCATTTTTTTTTTTTAATGAGTGTAATCAGTTTCGTACCTTTTAATTCCGCCCTATGTATAGGGCGGAATTAAAAGGTACGAAACTGATTACACTCATTCATAGAGGGTATTCTGCTTAGAGGGTTCGAAAAGTCGGTACAAGAACGAATTTCAAGAAAAATCAGAAAACAAAATTACAAGCAGTAACTAGTAGAGGAATTCAATAAACAATTCCAGGGGAAATCGTAGATGGAGCTCCAGTAAAAGTTACTTATAAAATCGTAAATGAACGTTGTGGATAATTTTCTGGAGAAATTCTAAGGAATCCCTGAAGAAAATCCTTACACAATGCCAGAAAAACTTCCAGGGTAACCAGAACACCAGAAGAAAGTTCCAGAAATCCAGAAAGAAAAATTTCACATTGCTTTTATCAGTCCAGTGAGTTTCCCGGCAAAGCGGTTCTCGTCCATGATATTCCAAAATTTCTGAGCGAACAACACTGTCGTACGTTGATCTGAAGTCGATGAACGGGTAGTGCGTTAGAATCTGAAATTCGAGGCACATTTGTAGGATTTGCCGCACGGTGAACATCTGGTCCGTTGTCGAGCGATCGTCTACGAAGCCGGCTTGATAACTTCCCACAAACCAAGTTTTCACCTTTCTTGTAGATGAGGAAAATTACCCCTTCCTTTCACTATTAACTGGAACAGGTAGGTGACCAACTACTCCGGGCTCATCTTGAGTTCACTGACGTTGTCGTTTCCTCCGTAGCTGCTTTAATCATCCGTTTTCACGATTCAGGTGCTCATCGAAGCGCCGCTTCCACTTTGCAATCACCTCACATCCGCTCATCATGAGGCTCGCTTCCTTGTCCCTGCACATCTCGACTCACAGCATGAAGCCGTTGCGTGATGCGTTAAGCTACTGGTAGAACTACCGTATTTCATTAGCACGGCACAGCAGTTAGATTTTCTCACACTCCGCTTCTTCCAGGCGGCATATTTTTATTATCTTGAAAGAGGTGCAGTAGCTCCTCTCTGGAGCCACCAAATGTTGATATCAGCACAATCTTCCAATTGGCAGGACAATTGGTTTGGTGTTCCTTTTGCATCCGATAATACATACTCAGGGTAGGTGGTTCGAGAGGGAGAATAGTTGAAATCGATTCACCCAAATCGTGTGAGTAGCATTTAGGCCTTTCTAGCCTCATACCAACGTTCTCGCATTCGAAACCTTAGCTTGCAAATGATTTTTGACTTCCACGATTCTAAGTCTCAAAATTTTTGAAGGATTGAATTATCCAATCAAGTAATCAGAATGATTTAAGTTTCGCAAGTGCTAGCTCAGGATCAAAGGAATTTGAGGAGCAAAATAATACTTAACCGGGAGGTATCCAGTGTGAAGTCCAAAACAAAATCGGCAAATATGCGAACGTTCCTGATGAAGTTGAGAGATCGGCAGTGCCACGTTACGAGCTTCCAAAATAATGAACTTTTTTATTAACTATTTCATCCTACAAAATAAACGCATTCATGCGATCTTAGTTATCAAACAGCCATGATGAAAACTACTCTTTAAAAACGCAAACAATGCATGACCTCTGAAGAATCTTGATCCACGAAAATTGCGTTAAATAACATGGTTGGTGTAAATTTCATTATCCTTATTCTCACCCGATAACAAACCTCCATCAACATCTTCTCAGAGAATAACAAAGAAGAAACAAATGAAATTATGCTAAATTCAACATTTTCATAAATCAATTTCTCCACCAAATCTCGCTCTCGAATCGAAAGCTGGTGGGCTGTTTTTACACCCTATTGCTTCGAGCGAATTGCATTTGCGCTGACATCATCTTCCATTTGTTTCCCGTCAAAAAAAGTAAAATAAAACGGAAAGAGGAGTACAAAACCTGGTTACAACCTTTCGCCGTTGTTACACTTTTCGGGATCATTTCCATATTTGAGTGAAACAATTGAAGCATACATACACAGTACACACACCCAAACCCAGGCATGTTTCGGCTTACCTTTTGGGGTACTGGAAAGGTGCGATGAAAGCTTGGGGAGGAAATCGATCGCGCGTTTAGTATACAAAAATTGCAATTGAAATGAAATGGCTTAGCTTGTGTTGGAGCAGTTTTCTTAGAAAACTTTCAAAATTCAAATGTGTGTCTTTTAAAAAAACTGACAGTTTCCCTTCATTGATAGATTTTTTTTTCTGATGGATGCATGATTTGCAAATATTCTTTTTTTAGGTTTTATTTCTGTGTATTTTAACTCATCATCATCATCATCTCTCAAAATATTCATAACATTAAATTATTCATTTTATTTCAATTCATAACATTAAACTATTTGGATTCAACCATTGGTACAGGTTGGTTGTTTATGACACATTCTAACGTGACGTTACAACATTTTGACGCCTTTTTGGTTAGATTTCTCATTACAACTCGTAAATTCAACCGTAAACCTCAAATATTTTTAGCATATTCGGATTCCTTGTAAAATTTCCAATAAGTTAAATCTGTTGAACAATTAGTTTTCATTGGAAAAGTATGTTAAAAATGGGAATCAGTAGCGTGACGTTACAACGTTGCAACGGTAGAATGTGTTTTAAACATTCTCGTTAATTTATTTAGAAACTTAAGAAATTTACAAGTTTTGCTCTTGTAATTGTCGCGAAAATCTTTTAGACCAAAAGTGAGAGGGTTGGGCACCGGGAAGGGGGGTGTCGCACCAATATAAAAATGGGTGCGGGAAATTTGAATCTTTATGATAATACACCATCGTAAAAGTAATGGTTTCTCGCGCTCCCGAACAATGGTGCCGAATTTTTCCGGAGCCATGCTCCGTCGCCACCGCCATCATCATCATCATCATCATTTTCGATGAACCCAACCTCCTGCGTTGCGATGTCGCGTGTTTGGTTGAGTCGAGCGCGAGGCGAGGTCGGGGGATGTCCTGGTGAGAGAAAGCCATGTCGAAACAATCCCCGGTAAAATGTAATTTCCTTTTTTGTCACGGTAGGAGGGGGGGGGGTGAGAATCCAGTTCTAAATGGAAATCTTTATTCGGAAAATGGAAAAAATGTTCGAAAATCACCTTTTATGCCGTAGAGCTACGTCAGCCACGTAGCAGGATATCCGGAACATTGTTTTCTTCCACTACTGGTAGGACTACCATAGTACCGGGGCTGATGTTCGATTTCCTAATGATATTCATTACTTGGACGTAATTTGCCGAAATTCTCTCAATACTTGCCTCAGCAAGAATCAAAGGCCAGGGTCGCCACGGGATAAAAGCCTAATTCACCTGATGCTAGGTTTCCAGTTACAGTTATACTTTCAAAATTTTCAAAATGTCCACCTATAAAATCAAATTTTAGATAAAACCGAAGCTATTTTTTTTTTTTGAGGTTTTGAAGTTATTAATTTTAATTAATTCGTCTCCATTTCATTTTATTTTTGTTTAAATTGTATACCAAAATGTGCTGAAACATATGAAAACTGCATGACAACTTAGTTTTAAAACTCCTAGCATGCTTCTGACATGTATCAGTAATTCTCGTTAAATAACGAATAAACCACTATCTCGTGAGCGATCGTAAATCGATCTGAAAACCATCAAGTGGAATTTGGAGATTCGTGATAAGAACTTGATAGAGTGTGGTTTCTGTTTGTGCTGTGTTCGCTGAACGATTTTTCTGTACGAGTAGTGTAGGTTTGTGCCTGATCGGTCACCTTTTTTTCAATTCTGCGGTGTTCAATAAAAGTAAGTGAACCCTGAATTTTTAACTTTATTACGACGGTCTCCAAAGAAAACTTCCCAAATCAATCATCATAATACAGATTATTTTAGAAAATCTTCCATGTGTTTCTCCAAAAGTGTTACCAAGAATTCTTTTACGAAATCTGGCATGAATTGCTTCACCAATTTATCCATGATCTTTCCCAAATTATTCCAGAGATTGGTTGAGAAATTCGCCCAGGGATTACTTCAGAAACTCCTCTGATAATTTGTTCATAATCTTCTTTGGGAATTCGTTTGGAGAATGTATTGAAGATTCCTTTAGAAAATCTACCAAAATTTTCTTCAGTTATTCTTCCAAAAAGCATTTCTAAAAAAATCCAAAAACCAAAAAATTCCCTCACTGTTTCTTAGAAAAAAAAAAACATGTATTTATTCGTGTAATTTATTCTGGAATTTCTTCTGTTCTACAAATTCCACATACAATTCTTTCAAAGCATCTAGCATAATTTACTTCTTAAATTCCGCCATTTTTATCCATGAGCAGAAATTCGTCCAGGGATTCTTTCAAAAATTCGTTCGGAGATTCTTTTAAAAAAATCTTTAGACATTTATTCAGAAATTTCTACAGATATTCCTTTAATAAAAGTTTCAGTGAAGGCTTCATACACTATTCCAGAGTTTTTCAGAAAATGTTTCAAAAGTTCCTTAAAAAAATCTACTGGAGTTACTTTAAAAACTCTGCCAAGGATTTCACCAGAAATTAGCACATCAACTTCCAATTTGCCCAGGTTTTTTAAATTTTTATTTTTATTTTTATTTTTTTAATGCTTCCAGTGAGCAATTCGCGCTTTGAAGGCAACACAATTCCACTAGGGATTCCTCCAGAAGTTTCACAATTTCTGTCAGAGAATCTGCATGGGATTTCTTTAGAATTTCCTGCAGGGAATCTTTAGAAAAAAAAAGTGAAATCTATTCGGCAAATTTCTGCAAGAATTCCTATAAAAACTGCCCTAGGGGTTCCTTCACATTTTTTCCGAGGGATTCTTTCAGAAAATCTCCCATTGCTTATATTATTGATTCGACTGATGGTGTATTCAGAAAAATCTCCAGATTTTGCTCCAGAGATTTCTTCGCAAATTTCTCCAAGCATTACTTTGAAAAAACCTCCAAAGATTGTTAGGCCCTTCCTTAAATCTATCCTAGAAAACATTCAAAAAATCTTTTAAGAGTTCATGAAAAAAACTCCCAGGGATTCTAAAAGAAATTCTTTCAGGGACTCATCCAGGGAATCCTAAGGAAATTATTTCACTCGTTACTTTTCTGAAAATTTCGGAAGAATATATTGGAAATTTACGCATGGACTAGTTTATAAATTCCTTTCTGATCTCATCAGAATTTATTTTAAGAGATTCCTTCAGAAATTTATCGAAAGATTAATTTAGAAAACCATCCATGATTTTTTTCAGAAAATCCTCCAAGGATTCCAGTGACAAAATCCCAGAAATTTTTTTCAGAAAGTCTTACTCGATTCTGACAATTTTTACAACATCTTCCATGGATTCCTTAAGAAATTCCTTTTATTTTTTTTTCAGAATTTCCCATAGCAGATCCTCCTGAAATTCATCCAACAATTCCACTAGAAAGGATCTATGGGTTTTCTCAGAAGATCCTCCATAGAATCTTACTGAAATCCGTACGAGAATTCGTTCAGGAAAACATGCACGGATTTCTTCAAAAAATCTTAAGTTTAGAATTGCTCAAGAAGTTGCTTTAAAAATTCATTAGACCCTCGAGATTCATTCGCAAATTCTTCATAATTCCTTATACCTCAATAAATTTGTCCAGGAATTCCATGTTTTTTTTTATTCAAAATTGCTATATGGTTTCCTTCAGAAATTATTCAGTTTTAAAATCCACCAAGATTTTTTTTCAGAACTTCCTTCAGCGGTTTATTCAAAAATGCTTCCTTGCATATTTTCAAAAACTTCTTCAGCGCTGTCTTCAAATCTTCCTTAACAAAATTCCAAAAAATTTCCTTTCAGAACTGTTTTGGGAAAATTTGGATGGATTCCTTCTAAAATTGCACCAGGGATTACTTTTAAAATTATTCTTAAGATTCGTTAAAAAATCTCAGAAATTTCATAATTCTTTCAAAGAGAGTCTTCCAGAGACTTCTACATAAATTCGTACAGGTATTTCTTAAAGAAAATCACCTGAATTTTGTTAAAAAATAACTTTTCAAACTGTAATAAAAATTACTGCAAGAATGTGTCCAGAATTTTCTAAATACTGCAGTTATTTCTCCACAAATTCTTGCATAATTACTTTTAGTAACTCAAGAAGAAATTTCTTCTGAATTTCCTCCAAATGTTCCTCCAAGTATTTACTCCGATATTTCTTCTGAGACAAACTCTATGAATTTCTCCACGAATTCTTCAAAGGCTTTATTCAGAAATTTTTCCTTTGATTTTTCTTCGAAATACTTTTAGAAACTCCTCAATAGCATTCTTGAGAAGTCTTTACAGAAGCCAATATAGGCGTTTCTCCAGAAATTTCTGCAGGAACTCCTTAAGAAATGCGTACGCAGGTTTTACCAGGAAAAGTTTCAAAAAATCCTTTTTATTTAAAAATTTCTTCAGGATTGTTTTCCAAAACTTCCTCAATAAACCACAATGAAGTACCTTCTGGGATTCTTTCAAGGATTTCCCTGTGATTTCTTCAAATATTTTCCCAGAGATTCATTCAAAAGTTCTTCCTGAGATGACTCTGAATATTCTACTGGAGATTTCTTAGAAATTTCTTCAGAATAGTTTTCAGAGTTTTTAAATATTTCCGGATACTTTTTCAAAAATTTTGGAATTTCATCCATTTTGAAAAGTTTTTCTTTTGAGTTTTTTTTTTTAGAAAAATATCTTAACTTTAAAAGATCTCGCAAATTCTTCCAAAAGTTCAATTTTTTTTTTGTTAATTGCTCCATCGGTTCCGTTAGAAATAGCTTCTGGGATTACATCGGGGGTTCCTGCAAGAATTGTTTCAGATTTTTCTCCAGGCCTTTTTTTCAGAAATTTTTCGATCTCGTGGAGATACCTCTAGAGGACGTTTCATAACAATTTATAATACTAATTCTGAAGGGATTAGTACCCAAAAATAAGTACTACTTGCAGAAATTTCAATAGGAATTTTTCAGAGAAAAAAAGAACGAACTGTTGAATGAGTCTTCGGAAGAATATCAATATTCATAGAAGAATTTCTAAACAACTTTTTTTTATTGCCAAAAATTGCAATCTTATTTCCGCAGGAATTGCTGATAGAATATTAGGGAAAATCCTGGAAGTATTACCGAAAGAAAACTCTTAAAGAATCCCTGAAGAAACATCTCAATAAATCCTAAGCATTACCTGATACTTGGATGAACTTCGAGAGAAAACCTTTAACGATTTTCAGAAGAAATTATAAAGAACTAGCTGTCCCGGCAAACTTTGTCTTGCCAAGCTGTGGTGGTTTTACAGCTGTTGAAGGCATCGCAGCAACGCACGCTAGATTGATTTCATTTCAATCACGTCAAATTTCTTCTCGGCTCATGAGAAATCAGTATTTTCACATTCTTTATACTTCTTGAATGATTTTCGTAACTTTTTTATGTATATTAACACAGCCACTATGAATACGAATCGAACCATGCAAGAGTCATGCTGATCGGTTTATCCGTTCGTGAGTTTTGTTGCCTCAAAGGAAATGCAAACTCATTTATATTTATATACTAGCTGTCCCGGCAAACGTTGTCTTGCCCAGCTGTGGTGGTTTGACAACTGTTGAGCTCATAACGTCACCGCACTCTAGATTGATTTCATTTCGATCGTGTTGATTTCCTTCCCAGCTCATGGAAAATCTAAATTTTTCAATTTTGTTACTTTTCTAGCTGATTTTCGTAACTTTTTGTACATATAAACACAGCCACCACGAATACGAACCGAACCGTGCAAGAGTCATCCTGATCGGTTCATCCGTTCTTGAGTTTTGTTGCCTCAAAGGGACTTCAAACTCATTTTTATATATATATAGATATATATATATATATATATATATATATATATATATATATATATATATATATATATATATATATATATATCTATATATATAAAAATGAGTTTGAAGTCCCTTTGAGGCAACAAAACTCATGAACGGCTGAATCGATTAGGATGGCTCTTGCACTGTTCGATTCGTTTTCATGGTGGCTGTGTTTATATGTACAAAAAGTTACGAAAATCAACTAGAAAAGTAACAAAATTGTAAAAGAACTGCTTTTCTATGAGCTGGGAAGGAAATCAACGCGACCGAAATGAAATCAATCTAGAGTGCGGTGCTATTTTGAGCTCAACAGTTGTCAAACCACCACAAGACGGCAAGACAAAGTTTGCCGGGACAGCTAGTTCTTTATAATTTCTTCTGAAAATCGTTAAAGGTTTTCTCTCGAAGTACATCCAAGTATCAGGTAATGCTTAGGATTTATTGAGATGTTTCTTCAGGGATTCTTTAAGAGTTTTCTTTCGGTAATACTTCCAGGATTTTCCCTAATTTTCTATCAGCAATTCCGGAAATAAGATTGCAATTTTTGGCAATAAAAAAAAGTTGTTTAGAAATTCTTCTATGAATATTGATAATCTTCCGAAGACTCATTCAACAGTTCGTTCTTTTTTTCTCTGAAAAATTCCTATTGAAATTTCTGCAAGTAGTACTTATTTTTGGGTACTAATCCCTTCAGAATTAGTATTATAAATTGTTATGAAACGTCCTCTAGAGGTATCTCCACGAGATCGAAAAATTTCTGAAAAAAAGGCCTGGAGAAAAATCTGAAACAATTCTTGCAGGAACCCCCGATGTAATCCCAGAAGCTATTTCTAACGGAACCGATGGAGCAATTAACAAAAAAAAAATTGAACTTTTGGAAGAATTTGCGAGATCTTTTAAAGTTAAGATATTTTTCTAAAAAAAAAAACTCAAAAGAAAAACTTTTCAAAATGGATGAAATTCCAAAATTTTTGAAAAAGTATCCGGAAATATTTAAAAACTCTGAAAACTATTCTGAAGAAATTTCTAAGAAATCTCCAGTAGAATATTCAGAGTCATCTCAGGAAGAACTTTTGAATGAATCTCTGGGAAAATATTTGAAGAAATCACAGGGAAATCCTTGAAAGAATCCCAGAAGGTACTTCATTGTGGTTTATTGAGGAAGTTTTGGAAAACAATCCTGAAGAAATTTTTAAATAAAAAGGATTTTTTGAAACTTTTCCTGGTAAAACCTGCGTACGCATTTCTTAAGGAGTTCCTGCAGAAATTTCTGGAGAAACGCCTATATTGGCTTCTGTAAAGACTTCTCAAGAATGCTATTGAGGAGTTTCTAAAAGTATTTCGAAGAAAAATCAAAGGAAAAATTTCTGAATAAAGCCTTTGAAGAATTCGTGGAGAAATTCATAGAGTTTGTCTCAGAAGAAATATCGGAGTAAATACTTGGAGGAACATTTGGAGGAAATTCAGAAGAAATTTCTTCTTGAGTTACTAAAAGTAATTATGCAAGAATTTGTGGAGAAATAACTGCAGTATTTAGAAAATTCTGGACACATTCTTGCAGTAATTTTTATTACAGTTTGAAAAGTTATTTTTTAACAAAATTCAGGTGATTTTCTTTAAGAAATACCTGTACGAATTTATGTAGAAGTCTCTGGAAGACTCTCTTTGAAAGAATTATGAAATTTCTGAGATTTTTTTAACGAATCTTAAGAATAATTTTAAAAGTAATCCCTGGTGCAATTTTAGAAGGAATCCATCCAAATTTTCCCAAAACAGTTCTGAAAGGAAATTTTTTGGAATTTTGTTAAGGAAGATTTGAAGACAGCGCTGAAGAAGTTTTTGAAAATATGCAAGGAAGCATTTTTGAATAAACCGCTGAAGGAAGTTCTGAAAAAAAATCTTGGTGGATTTTAAAACTGAATAATTTCTGAAGGAAACCATATAGCAATTTTGAATAAAAAAAAACATGGAATTCCTGGACAAATTTATTGAGGTATAAGGAATTATGAAGAATTTGCGAATGAATCTCGAGGGTCTAATGAATTTTTAAAGCAACTTCTTGAGCAATTCTAAACTTAAGATTTTTTGAAGAAATCCGTGCATGTTTTCCTGAACGAATTCTCGTACGGATTTCAGTAAGATTCTATGGAGGATCTTCTGAGAAAACCCATAGATCCTTTCTAGTGGAATTGTTGGATGAATTTCAGGAGGATCTGCTATGGGAAATTCTGAAAAAAAAAATAAAAGGAATTTCTTAAGGAATCCATGGAAGATGTTGTAAAAATTGTCAGAACCGAGTAAGACTTTCTGAAAAAAATTTCTGGGATTTTGTCACTGGAATCCTTGGAGGATTTTCTGAAAAAAATCATGGATGGTTTTCTAAATTAATCTTTCGATAAATTTCTGAAGGAATCTCTTAAAATAAATTCTGATGAGATCAGAAAGGAATTTATAAACTAGTCCATGCGTAAATTTCCAATATATTCTTCCGAAATTTTCAGAAAAGTAACGAGTGAAATAATTTCCTTAGGATTCCCTGGATGAGTCCCTGAAAGAATTTCTTTTAGAATCCCTGGGAGTTTTTTTCATGAACTCTTAAAAGATTTTTTGAATGTTTTCTAGGATAGATTTAAGGAAGGGCCTAACAATCTTTGGAGGTTTTTTCAAAGTAATGCTTGGAGAAATTTGCGAAGAAATCTCTGGAGCAAAATCTGGCGATTTTTCTGAATACACCATCAGTCGAATCAATAATATAAGCAATGGGAGATTTTCTGAAAGAATCCCTCGGAAAAAATGTGAAGGAACCCCTAGGGCAGTTTTTATAGGAATTCTTGCAGAAATTTGCCGAATAGATTTCACTTTTTTTTTCTAAAGATTCCCTGCAGGAAATTCTAAAGAAATCCCATGCAGATTCTCTGACAGAAATTGTGAAACTTCTGGAGGAATCCCTAGTGGAATTGTGTTGCCTTCAAAGCGCGAATTGCTCACTGGAAGCATTAAAAAAATAAAAATAAAAATAAAAATTTAAAAAACCTGGGCAAATTGGAAGTTGATGTGCTAATTTCTGGTGAAATCCTTGGCAGAGTTTTTAAAGTAACTCCAGTAGATTTTTTTAAGGAACTTTTGAAACATTTTCTGAAAAACTCTGGAATAGTGTATGAAGCCTTCACTGAAACTTTTATTAAAGGAATATCTGTAGAAATTTCTGAATAAATGTCTAAAGATTTTTTTAAAAGAATCTCCGAACGAATTTTTGAAAGAATCCCTGGACGAATTTCTGCTCATGGATAAAAATGGCGGAATTTAAGAAGTAAATTATGCTAGATGCTTTGAAAGAATTGTATGTGGAATTTGTAGAACAGAAGAAATTCCAGAATAAATTACACGAATAAATACATGTTTTTTTTTCTAAGAAACAGTGAGGGAATTTTTTGGTTTTTGGATTTTTTTAGAAATGCTTTTTGGAAGAATAACTGAAGAAAATTGTGGTAGATTTTCTAAAGGAATCTTCAATACATTCTCCAAACGAATTCCCAAAGAAGTTTATGAACAAATTATCAGAGGAGTTTCTGAAGTAATCCCTGGGCGAATTTCTCAACCAATCTCTGGAATAATTTGGGAAAGAGCATGGATAAATTGGTGAAGCAATTCATGCCAGATTTCGTAAAAGAATTCTTGGTAACACTTTTGGAGAAACACATGGAAGATTTTCTAAAATAATCTGTATTATGATGATTGATTTGGGAAGTTTTCTTTGGAGACCGTCGTAATAAAGTTAAAAATTCAGGGTTCACTTACTTTTATTGAACACCGCAGAATTGAAAAAAAGGTGACCGATCAGGCACAAACCTACACTACTCGTACAGAAAAATCTTCGAGAGAAAACCTTTAACGATTTTCAGAAGAAATTATAAAGAACTAGCTGTCCCGGCAAACTTTGTCTTGCCAAGCTGTGGTGGTTTTACAGCTGTTGAAGGCATCGCAGCAACGCACGCTAGATTGATTTCATTTCAATCACGTCAAATTTCTTCTCGGCTCATGAGAAATCAGTATTTTCACATTCTTTATACTTCTTGAATGATTTTCGTAACTTTTTTATGTATATTAACACAGCCACTATGAATACGAATCGAACCATGCAAGAGTCATGCTGATCGGTTTATCCGTTCGTGAGTTTTGTTGCCTCAAAGGAAATGCAAACTCATTTATATTTATATATATATATATATATATATATATATATATATATATATATATATATATATATATATATATATATATATATATATATATATATATATATATATATATATATATATATATATATATATATATATATATATATATATATATAGATTTTGTTTAAGAATTGCTAAATAAATGTCTGAGAAAACTTCTGATTATATGTAGTAACACTCGAACGCAACAATAATTTCTGAAAGAGTTTCTTAAAAAATTTCTAAATTTCTAATGGACAACTTTAGAGAAAAAATCTCTCAATTTCTATAAAAAATTTCCTAAAATTTCATCGTATTCCTAGAAGTGCTTTAAAAATTTCTAGAAAAACTCCGGAAGAGTTCCCGAAAATGAACTCTTCAATGAAATTCTGATAATATTTCGGGAGGCATGCCTTCAAACATGTTCCAAGAAAAACATGCACAATTGTTTATAGCTATTCCCGAACTAACTTCCTAAAAAAAGACTGAAGAATCCCAAGGGCCAGGAGGATTTCTTTTTGGGGAACCCGTGGACTAGTTTCAGAATGGATGCTTTGAGAAGTTATCAGAAACTTCTGAAGGACACACAATGAATATTTCTGTAAAAAATCCTCAAAGAATTTCTGGAGGATTTCCTGGAGAATTTTTTCAAAAAACGTGGGTGAGAATGTATTCTAAAGGGATACCTAGAGGGATTTCTTAAACAATTCTCGCTGATATCATTGTAGGAAATCCTTCTAGATTTTTCCCCATAAAAATTCTGGAAAAAAAATGATAATGTTAAGGAGTCTCATAGTCATGCGGTTAGGGTCACCAAGCTTCTTATCGCACCATGCTTATGGGATGACGGTTCGATTCCTGCTCTGGGAGATGCAATTTTTACGAGAATAGTTTCTTTTCCGTATCCACTGGTGCATGATCCGTGTGTCCATTGCCTAGTGTTAAGTTTCCTTCAGTCTGTACGGCCGCTGACTGAGAATTTTCAAGCACCTTATGATGCCTTTAACGTTCCGTTCAAGCAAAGAATAAAAATAGAAAGAATGCCATCCCGCACCTTTTTCTATGTAAACATCAAGCGACAAGCCAAGTGGAACTCTCTAAGCGTATCAAGGTAGAAGCTCTCTGTAACAGTGTTCGTGATTTGTCATAAGAGAAAGTGGTGTGCGTAAGTTTTGGTATCCGCATACTATCAGTAACGCACACTACCGCATGAAGGTTGAACTTTCATCCGCAGATAGCGCTGCGGTAGTGTCCCCCGAATATCAGCGAAATTGACATTCTTGATATTCTTATTCTTTGGTTCAAATAAATATCAGACCCGACCCTGTTAAAATGTTTGGCGCTCTATTTTGTCTAGGAAAAGCTGAACCCTGAAAAATAGGCATAGAGGTACAATTTCCGCAAAAACAAAATAGTCAAGAGCCCAACGAACCGGTCATGATGTTGGCACGGCGGCGGGGTGGATCGCACGTTTAACTTAAATTGCCAACGATTTACGGTAATGAAAATGATTTACATTTTCATCAATCCGGCCTTGCCTGATTCTGGCTACCCTCAACCTAACCACCACCGTGGCGTCCTCATCGTCATACCTACCAGACCAGTCATCGTCAGTTAGTCCAATGGCACGTAATGAAACGATGGCCAAAAGGGGGGCGCCAAAACAGGAAATTTTCATTAATGGGAACCTTTTTGCCAGGGGAGCGGGAGCAGTTCTTCTTCGTCGGTCGGGAACGGAGCGCGCAAAGGTGGTGCTGCGATGGAATTTCTGCGCTCGTCCAATCAAGGAAGGTGCTAATTTGGCAACATTAGTGTCGGGATCAATTTGGATGCGAATGCCAGGAGCCGCTGGGCCAGGAGAATCGAGACCGATTTGCTCATTCTGTAAGTGAGGGAAGTCGGTCAATTATCAATTTAGATTTGGTCATTTTCTTTCGCTGTGATGAGGGGGTAATTTTTATTTAAACTTGATGCTGATTATGAAAATCATGAGTGAGTGAAAAGGAATACAAATGCCTTCTTGTTTTCTCTATTAAAATCACCTAAAGATATATAAGTTTGAAAAAAATCTACCAAAGTGGCGCCCTTTTCAAATACCGAAAGTATGGTATGGCTAAGAAGCATTATAAAAAAATATTCATAGAGGTATCTCCAGAAGATTGTCCAACTATTCCTACAGAAATACCCTCAGTAACTGTATGAGGAATTTCTTCAAGAATGCCACCAGTGTATTTGTATGCAATTTCAAAGAAAATTCTCAAGCAATTTTTCTTTGAAATTACTTTTATAGTTCCTCCAAAATTTTAACATGATTTTTTTCTCGGAATTAAGGTGGCATCTTGAAAAGATTCTTTTGGTATTCTCCCGGGAATTCCTCCAAAGATAATTTCAGAAATTGCTTCTGGATTTTTTGTCCGGGGATCCCTTTAGAAAATTGACAAGATTTTGTTCTTTGAATCTTCAGAGGTATCACCAGCAATTTTCAAAAGATTAGTTCAGGCAGTCCTCTAGGAATTTCTTTGGAAGATTGTTCAGGGATTCTATCAAGAATTTAACAGAAAAAAAAATTGTGCAGTTTCTGGAAGAACTTTTGGAAAAATCTCCGGAGAATATCTGTAAGGTCTCTTACAGGAATATTTAAACTTTAAGTTCAAAGGAATCCCAGGATATATTCCTGACAGAACCGCTGTAGAAATTAAAAAAAACTGGTTGGAATTTCTGCTGGAATCCCTGAAGGAGTTTCTCAAAGACCTTTTGGAGGAACCATTTGAAGTTATTCCAAAGGAATCTCTATTGGATTATTAAAGAATTTTTAGAGGAATTAAAGAGAAACATCGAAGAAGTAATCCCATACTCACTTACTGAAATGCTTGAAGAAATCCCTAAAATGCTGAAAAACCTCCGGAGATATTTTAAAAACAGTCCCAGAAGGAATTTCAGAAGGGATCCGAACAGGAATTTCTGAGAGAATCCCTGAACGATTTTTTTAAAGAAATTTCCAAATTATTTTAGATTATTTTAGAAATCTCCGGAAGAACTTTTGCATGGATCTCTAGTGGAACATATGAAGAAATCCCAGAAAAATTCTAGAAAGAAACCCAAGAGGGATTCTAGAAGAACTTTCCGGATAAATACCATAAGTACCTCCTCGGCAAACCCTCGGTGCAATTCCTAGAAACGTTTATTAAGTAATTTTAAGTAATTTCCGGAAAAACCCTTCAATAAAAATCTTGGAGAATTTTTTGGAGGTGTTCCTGAAGCAATCTGTGGACGGATTTCTGAAGGAATTCCTGTAGGAACAGCTGGAGAAACGCCTACATGAGCTTTCCTAAGTCATTTGAGATATTTTTAAAGGAATTTCTGAGAAAATTTTCAGAGTTAATTCCTTAGAGAATTCGAGGAAAACTCATACGGTTCTCCTTAGAGAAATGCCGGAGAAATTGCAGGTGAAATATATGGAGGAATATATGGAGGCACAAAATCCTGATGGAATCTTTGTATGAACTCCTGCAGGAATCTCTGGTGCAATTCCTTCCTGAAACACTGAAAGCAATTATACAATGATCTTTGGATGAATTCCTGCTAGATTTTCTGGATGGATCTTTGAATAAATTCCTAGGCACATTTGTGCGGGAATTTTAATTGTTATCCCTGAAGCATTTAATAAATAAATCTTCGGGGAACTTCCACAAGAAATGCTTCCTAAATATTCTATTCGTAAAAGATCACTTTTAGAAATTGCTGGAGAAACTCTTGAGGAAATATCTGAAGGAAGTCCTGAAGATTTTTTTTCAAGATCCCTTCGAAGAATTTCTGAAGAAAACACTGAAGGAGTTTCTGAAAGAATCCTTGATAGATTTCGAAACAGAATTTCTGGAGTTATTCCATGACGATTACAAATTCATGACGAAATCTTATAATGAATTTCTGAAGGAGTCCGTGGATATTTTCCTGAAAAAAAAATTACGTACGGATTTTTGAAAAAAAAAAATATGGAGGAATTTCTACGGAAGTTTTCTAGAGAAATTGGTGACATTTCTGGAGAAAATGCTAAAAGAAATTTCAGAGATAAGGAAGATGTTCGAACAAAATTTTCAAAAGCAATCCGTAGAAGATTTTCTAAGAGGAATTCTTAGAGGATATGGGGTCTATATAGGGTGCGAATTCTGATTGGCTTTTAATAACAGACCACTAAACCCTTAAAGCCCCAGAACAAAGGGGGGATCGAAGGGGAATCAAAATATGGCCATTAAATTCTTAGCGAAACGTGATTGTACTAATTGAAATTAATTTTGTAAATTGGGCCAGAATCCTCCATACCGTCATATCCCGCTAATTCGACAACTACTGTTGTCGAAGTACCGGGGTAAGCTTTTAATTCAATAAACTGGTCACCCTACATCACCTTGTTTGTTGAAATTTGGCAGCTCTTTTTTTGTTATTATTTTGATTTTCCGGATTTTTTTTTGTTCTTTTTTTATTATTCTTCAATCACTTAACCTAATTTACAGCTCTTCTGTCCACTAGCGTGAGCGATTCCAATTGGCACTACAGCGCCTAAATGTATTCTATTCTTATTCTACTGTATCGAACTGGCCTTTGCGCTGCTGTCAGTTTTCTACTTTGTCCATGGTAGAATGATGAGCACGAGGATGTTGATGTGTGGCTCTTGTTCCTTTTCCAGACTGATTGGGGGTCCATTATAAGTTGCCGTTAGCCGATATCCAGATTTCCGGGTCCGCTGGAGCATATGCTCTGAAGAGGGTCACGTGCTAGTCGCTCTCGGGGGGAAGAGCAACTGACGAAAAATTGCAAGTGCCGGGGCTGGGATCGAACCCATGACCATCCACTTATGAAGCGAACGTGTAGCCACTACGCTACGGGCCCCGGTGATTTTCGGATTTGTTATGGAAAACAATTCAAACACATATTGCGATGGTGCAAATAAAAACCCAGATAACATTTTGATGCTGTACAAATGTTTCTCCAACTATTTTAAATCAGACTTCGTTTGAATAAAAGCTGAGCACAAGAGGCACAATCCTTTATTCAGCACCTAAACATATAATTTTGGTGATTTTATTCAATCTTTAGCTGATTTGAGGTTCAATGGAAAATAAACACTTTCGTGAAAATAAAATAAAACACTTTCGTGAGCCTATTCTTATAGCATTGGCTGCGTCTATTTCCAGAAGAGATGTTTAGGAATGTATAAATAAATCTGTAGGAAAACTGGAAATTGAACTCGAACCTCCTGATTTATAGTCACTCACCTTAACACCTACACCACACACAATTGCATACATACCCTCGAAAACAAAAGCATTACTTGTTGTGTCTGAATAGTCAAGAACATAAGTTGAACTAAGCCTGTATTGAGGCTGAAGAAGCGATGTGGACTTCACGAAAACCATGCTTGGTCAGCTGTCAACAATTATTTGATTAAAGGTTGAATTAATTTGATTAATTCTGCTTGTTGGTGTATGTTTAAAAACCGGTTACCTAGATGAATAATAATTTATTCAACTAAATATTCAATCATCTATGTATTGCTGATTAAAGAGGTTGAACAAGCTAAACTTCAGACTAATATTCAGCTGTCATTGTGTTCAGCCATTCATTGACACCATTAACCAGCTATTGTTCAGCTAATACTCTCACTGTTCAGCATTCATTGCTACTTGGAAAGCTCGTTGTTCCTATGATTGTTGCCACAGAACTTCCAAAAGTAGCCACGGTGTGCCAAAAACCGTTATTAACCCTTATGTGACCGGCAGGGTACCCGGGTACCCAGCACCCATTTAAAATACACGGTGTAGAAAAAAGCAAAAAAATTGCCGGCCACATAACGGTTAACAAATAAAAATGCCCACCCAAATGGCACCCGGCATTCGAAAGATATACTATTCTAGTATCTCCTCTGAAAATTTGAAAATGTTTCATCGAGGGAAACTAAAGTTTTTGTTATTCGAAGATTTTGAACCATTTTCATAGAATTTTCCTATATAAGTAAATATTCGCGCACGGTGTGCCTGCAACCACTATTAACAAATGACACCATATTGACACCCGGCGTTCGAAAGATATACTATTATAGAATCACCTCCGAAAATTTGACAATGTTTCATCGAGGGAAACGAAAGTTTTTACTGTATGAAGATTTTCCTCTTTTTCATAGAATTAGTTCATACAGTCGAGACTCCTATTAGACGCTGCCACCCACTTGACGCTCACCGCAAGTTCTCAGCCGTCTTGCATCCAATCCAGCTGATTTTAGTGCAGTTTGTGCTTAATCTGGACTCATCACATACAAAATATGAACTAAATTGGTTGGAAGAGAGCCTGGAAAACGTGGTGGGCGTAAATATAGAACGAAGCCAGGCCTTGAATTTTCAAACGCACATATCATAAGAACCAAATATCTCAAAGCGCTAAAAAGTTGATCAATTGATCGGCCGCTGGCTGGTGGGGACCAATCGATCAACTTTTCAGTGAAATCCATCATTTAGTTCTTCAGATTTGTGCTCTTGAAAATTCGAGGTGTGGCTTCGTCATATCTTCACCTTAAGAGCTTCAATATCTTAAACATTATATCAACGATTTTCAAAGCTTGGGCTGTGAGTTCACTTTAACTCTCGTTTGATCATGAAACGTTTTTAAATTTACCGACAAGATACCAACATATCACGTGCTTAAAAACAAAAAAAACTGGTTCCAGACTCTTTGAAAGTTTATGTAATTAGGGCTCACGGCGTGCCACATTTTTATTTGTATTCGCATAGCAAGTAGAACTATGGAATTTAATTTAAATTCTCAAACCATGGTAATTTACATGCCTCTCAATGAAATGTTGTCAAATTTTCAGAGAAGTTGCTTGAATATTGTTCTTTTGGAATTTGTAAAACTCATTACACCGTTCAACACTACTTTGCGTTATGAGATGAGAAAAAAATGGGGGTTGGGACGCTAGAAACCCTAATGTTCCAAGTTCTTAATTCAAACTTCGGTCATAAACTGTGAAGTCCCGTTCCAATATTTTTCGAAAATTCTTTCACTAGGACACTTCCAAAACCCTGTTCTTTTCTTCTCATCCCATAACACGTTTTTTTTTTAAATTTTGTCGAGCAGTGTTATTATGTGTTTATGATATGAAGAGCATCGTAGGACAATATTCCCTTATATGAGATAATTCTATGGAAAAAGAGGAAAATCTTCAAACATTAAAAACTTTGGTTTCCCTCGGTGAAACATTTTCAAATTTTCGGAGGTGATGCTATAATAGTATATCTTTCGAAAGCCGGGTGTCAGTTTGGTGTACATTTTTATTTGTTAATAGCGGTTGCAGGCACACCGTGCGCGCATATTTACTCATATAAGAAAATCCTATAAAAATGGTTCAAAATCTTCAAATAACAAAAACTGTAGTTTCCCTCGATGAAACATTTTCAAATTTTCAGAGGAGATACTACAAAAGTATATCTTTCGAATGCCGGGTGCCATTTGGGTGGACATTTTTATTTGTTAATAACGGTTTTTGGCACACCGTGCAGCGGCTACAAGTGGAGCTCCTGCTGATGAGAGTAAAAGCGCAATATCAACCTGTTTTGCATTTACAGTGTGCATCGCTGTGCAGTTTGAACACTTTTCAATTCGACATATGTGGAATGAGCAGGGTACGAATTTAAAAGTGTCGTATTAAAACGTGTCAAATTAACGGGGTGACCCAAGCAACACACATGTTATATACAAGTTACGACAGCGCAAGTTTTGGTTGTATAGAAGTTTATTTTACGTTATTTCAACACAATGTTAGAATTACGTAAAATAAACTTCTATACAACCAAAACTTGCGCTGTCGTAACTCTATTATAACATGTGTGTTGCTTGGGGAGACGGTACACCGATAAACACAATGATCTTTTAATAATACAGTCAGGTCTTTTTTTGCGCGGCCGCGTAAATGAAAACTCCATACTAAAAAAAATCATCGTCTTATTTTTGCATGCTTCGTCGAGAAATGGTGAGACTTTTTTTACGTGGTTTTTTAAATTTTGAACTGAGTTTTTTTACGCAGTACGTATCCCCTGCGTAAAAAAAAACCTGACTGTATGTTGGCCAAAAATATGCCCCGTGTTTGAATTTTAGATGGATTAATCACAAGAGTGATACAAATTTTTCGAAAACACTAAACTTCATAAGTCATCTTTTCAGGTCCAAAATGATTATGCTCACGGAATTGGGTCTTAGGGAATCCTACCGGAAGTACACATCTGGGACAAAGTTTCAGATACAACTCATGCTAGTCAAACAACCTCAGCACTGTGTTCTTTCGTAGGCCTAACGGCCTAACATTTCAAGTTGTTAAAGAGTACAGAATTATAATAAAATGGCTATACTCATAGACAAATCACCAAAACACTGCACCAGTGCTGCTTGGTATTTCCGGTGCAAAAGCAGGTTCAAACATGGCATCCCGGTATGACAACTACCCTCACATGAAATACAACTCTTCCCATCGATCTTGATGAAAACCGATTATTTTTAGATTTTGCAGTTCCTGAGTATCAGCTGACTAAAAGTAAAATTTTGCTGAGGCATTGAGGGGTAACTTCCGACAGATTCGGTTTATTTTAAATCTTCTATAAGAGATCAACTTCCTTTTTTATTATAAGATACCGTGGATTAAGTTCACGCAACATTGTCCAACGGATTATGAATGGCACCCACTTCGATTCTGTGTCGATTATTTTGGTAGACGCTGTAGTGGTTCATCTCATGTAGCTTTTAGGCTTATTTTGTTTCGCTTTCAGCTAAACTTTTAAGGTTTTGATCGCCTTCACTTGTTATTGCTACTATCACCGACTGCAAAAGCCGAGAATTCCCATACTCGCTAAAATATTTGCCCTGTTTGTACCACTTTGTGGATACAGAGGGTGTTGGGTTCATGAGTGCAAACTTTCATTCTCAATTCATCAGCAATAGTGAAAGAAGTAAAAGAACTGGCTGCATTTGTTTGACGAACATGTGAATTTAGAGTTTTGTTTCGATGAAGCCTTCAATTTGAAGGATGAAGTTCAGGTCATGTATCCATCATAAATCCTTCCAAATAAAAGAAATACAAGCAAGCATTCTTTCAGATAGTTTGCCCTGTGTTTTACTGAAATTCATTCAATAATCAACAGACAAATTCTTCCAGAAATTGGTCTATGGGTTCTTTAAAGTAACCCTCTCCCCCTGAGCAGCGGAGAAAAATATAAGGCATACTTAATACATGGTCTTAGGTTCGTGAGTGCAAACTTTTTAAGAGGTAATAGAGGACCATAAATGGTAAAAAAATTTGTTCTACGCTATTGGTCAAATCTCAACCGGATACCTCGAGTCTAGCCCATAGAGGAATCTCTGGAAGAATTTGTGTAGTAATTCTTGAATAAATTTCTGAAAAAAAAATCTTGGTACAAATTTCTTTAAGAAGGCTTACTTGTATTTTTTTCATTAAGAAGGATTTCTGATGGGTACATGACTCGAACTGCATCCTTCAAATTGAAGGCTTGAACCCTTTTTTGCACTTCCCATATTCGTCAAACAAATGCAGTTAGTCTTTTCACTATTGAGAATGAATTTTAACGACCGCCCTTCTGCCATTCCATATCAGGATAACCTTCTCTCCGCGAGCCAGCTACCTACTCAATTTGGTCAGCATTTTCCGGGCCTCGAACGATGTCCATCATCATCCAGCTGTAGATACCGACGTAGCAAGTTAAGCACGCCTCGAACCAATTCGGGTTCGAACCAAATCGAAAGCCAAACTATGGCAAGCCGAGCACCCATCATCAATCAACGGGAAGTTTCATTAGGCTTCCGGATGTGGTTCCGACTTCCGTGCCCATCCCCATACTCCTCGCCGCTCCATCGCAGTAGAATACATATGTTCAAATCAACTCAACAGCATCAGCGCCGCCAACAACGTGCATCCGATGATTTCATCTCTGCTCCGTCGTCGGAAGCCGCAGGCCAGTCACTCTCGGGGATCCATGCACCCCCATCCCGATCATTCTCAAAAATTGCAATAAATTCGAATGTGATTTCGATATAACAAAGCTAATCGACTGTGTTCGGGACTGTCTGTGTGGGGACGAGAACAGAGGCAAAAACAGCAGCAGCTACTGTGCAATATCGACAACGAAAGGGTCCTCTACATCACCTCTATTCTTGGTGGTCTTTAGTGGGGTTGATGGCTGAACAACGCGGTGGAATACCGGGTGTTAGTGTGAAATTGAACGTGAATTGATTTAAGGTGTTTTAATGTTGTTATTGTTTTCTCGCCGAAAACCAATCGATGAACCACCAGCACATTAAGGTGTTTTATTAACCTCGTAATGAAGGAACCACTTGAAGGTCTGTTCAATCAATTACCATTGGAAAGGAAAGAAACCGAACCTGATTCACTATCCTACACACGCACAAAAAAAAGAAGAATGGCTCTTGCCGCCTCTTCCATCGCTCTTTTTCGAGTTTATCAAGGAGAACGAATAAGAAAAAAGATAATTCTGTCTACGCTAGTGCTGATGATAGTTCATTTTCATCTATAATTGGAAAACAGATTGTAACAGTTTTTGCATCAACAGTTATTGATAATGATAACGAAGGTGGGATTAATGAGGGTACATCAATCCTATGAAAACGGTACAATTTCCCTCAAAAGAACGGTTCCCGCTAGGATGTTCTGCATCGGAAACGGAAATAATTCTGTTGCGCTTTTCTGTGTCGAAAGCAATAACGGAAAATTGGAAAACCACTTGCTAAGTAATTGCAGCTCCCGTACACACAGACCTGCAGTGTACGAGTGTGCAGAGCTTTTGCTGCCAGTTGTGCAAGTACACGTCCGATGATTTCTAGTTTCATGCGCGATTTGGATGAACGTTGATTTTCCGGGCAATGAGAATGACCCGACCGTCCGTCCGTGCATCTGCAGCGACCCGGTAAAACGCATGCATGCTTGAGCACACAACTGTCGGAGTTGGGGAAAGCCCGGAAAATGATTGTGTGATTGCGGAGCATTTCGCGAGAATTAATGAAGCAATGGAGTTTTGACGAAAGGTCAAACTGATGCCGGCTGCGAGCGGTGAGTTGCTGAATTCTAACGTAGTAGGTGATACCGTAATGAGTGATGTATGCTGGTGGAGTACTGGCCTGGTTTGCTACTATTCCTGTTTTCCAAATTTCACTAACGAACCATTCGTAAATCACGATGACCTTTTGAAATCTAGGGAAGCTTGTACTAGTCAAGTCGTCGAACAGGTTGGACGCGTTTTTAATTTGCTCCGTTTAAAGTAAGCCGCGTGTGGTTTAATTCGTTTTTATTGCTGCGTAAGTGAACCATGCCGTGCGCGATAATTAATTGTACCGTCAGTGACGACAAACACGTATGGTACTGTCATGGATCGTGCGGGAAAAAAATCCATGCTGCATGCGTCGGCGCTCAGAGGAATCACGAGAAGAGCATTTTATCCTATATGCTTCCTCTATGCTTCGAATGTCAGAAGCGTTTTGTAATGGAGATCAATTTTGACAAGCTCCATAGTCAACAGGAGGAGAGTTTCAAACTAAACAAGCTATTGTTGGAGTCCAACCACAAACTAGCAACCAAATTAAACAACTTGAATATCGAATACGGTTTTGAAAGTATGGAAATGCTTCTTAATGAGGTAAAAACTGCCGTCATCGATAGCAGGAACGCGGTACCGGAGATTGACCTCAGTTTGAAAGCCAAGAATGATGTGGTTGCAATAAAAAATCACCTCTCATCGCTTTTCGATATTTCGATGCAGGCTACAAAAAATAATGTAATGGAATATGTAGATGCATTGACTACTGACCTGACGAGGGAACTTAAAAATATGTGTTCTGAATTTGAAAAGGTCAGTGCCCTAATTATTGATATGGCGAGTCACTGCTCCGACCATAATGCTAGTCACCCGAATTTAGCTTCAACGGTAGATATCGTTGATGAGCTAAAAGCACTTAGCAGTGCAGTCAATTCATGGAGCGAAATTAAGTCTTCGGCTGCCGTCGTGAATTCACTAGAAACCAATACCGTCGTTAAACCATCTGCACCAATAAATGAATCACACCCCAGTTTGGAATCTGAGCGGAATTGACGCTCTCTTCGGAGGAAGTTGAAGACAACATTTCGGTGACTACCGACGGTCACCTGGACTTGACGATTTCCCAACAACAGGAAGTAGCGGATACCTCTGCGAAAATGGATACAGAAGGGCAATGTGTTCTTAGTAAAGAATTAATTATCTACTGTCAGAATTTCAATAGGATGAAGAGTTCTTACAAAATTAGTGAAATTTATAAACAAGTGTCGTCTTGTAATTATCAAGTAATTTTGGGGACCGAAACGAGTTGGGACTCTAGTGTAAATAGTGAAGAAGTATTTGACGTTCGCTTTAATGTGTATAGAGATGACCGTGACAAGTTACTATCCAACAAAAAAAGTGGTGGAGGTGTTTTGATTGCAGTAAGTAGTGAATATGAATCTGAACAAATCTCGACTGTAAAGTGCAAAGAATTTGATCACGTTTGGGTAAAACTACTCATTAATGATCAAATTCATATTTTGTCAGCAGTGTACTTCCCTCCGGAATATGCAAACAAAGAATCATATGAGACGTTTTTCAATCTTGCAGCTAGCATTATTTCTCAGTTTACGTCAGAGTCAAATGTTCACATATATGGTGATTTTAACCAAAAAGAAGCTAAATTCATTATTGATGACGAAAATGAGTCTATTTTGATACCTGTTGTAGGAGATAATGAAACACTCCATTCTCTATTTGACAGAAGCGCTGAAAACGGACTCAACCAAGTAAATAATGTAAAAAATCAAAACAATTGCTATTTGGATTTACTATTTACTAATATGTCAGAAGATTTCTGCGTATCTGAATCACATGCTCCTTTGTGGAAAAATGAAGTCTTCCATACTGCAATTGAATACTCCATATTCATTCATGAAAAAGTTACACCATTGGATAACAATTTGTCCGAACCATACTTTGACTTTAGGAATGCGAACTACGTTCTTTTAAAAAATGAATTAAACGGTATTAACTGGCAAGATTTATTACGTAATACGAAAATTGACCGAGCCGTGGATATTTTCTATCGAAACATATATGATATTCTGGAAAAAACAGTCCCAATTAAATACAAGAAAAAATCAAATACTAAATTCCCTGTGTGGTACAATAGGCAGATTATTAATTTAAGAAACAGAAAACAAAAAGCTCACAAAACATACAAAAGAAACAATACTTGTGAAAACCTTTCGCTCTATCTTGGTATATGTGATCAACTTAATTTGGAAATGAGAAACGCACATGAAGAATATAATGCGTCAATAGAAAGTAACATTAAGTCAGATCCAATGCGCTTCTATAATTATGTTAAACAAAAACAAAAATCAAACTTTTTTCCATCAAAAATGATGTTAGATAATGTAACCGGCAACACATCAACCGAGATTAGTAACTTATTTGCTGATTTCTTTCAAAATAACTATACATCTCATAATGATTCTGAGCGGGATTTCCAGTATTTTTCATATTTACCGCAACATGATGGTGACATTACTGTTTCTAGTTTACCTTTACATCGAATTTTGAATGCGCTTGAATCCTTAGACTCATCGAAAGGTGCTGGACCAGATGGCTTACCACCAGTGTTCCTAAAAAATCTAGCAAAAGAAATAGTGAAGCCATTATTTTGGCTGTTCAATTCATCTTTAGAAACAGGTATTCTTCCACCGGTATGGAAAGAATCCTTTCTAACCCCGATTTTCAAAAGTGGTAAAAAATCTGATATAAGTAACTATCGAGGGATTGCTATAATATCCTGTATCCCAAAACTGTTTGAGTCCATAATCAACGACAATCTATTCTCACAACTAATGCCATTAATAACTAATCAACAACACGGTTTTGTTAGAGGGCGGTCAACGGCAACTAATTTAGTAAATTTTGTAACATTCGCGCTAGATGTAATGGATAGAGAAAATTATGTTGAAGCTTTGTATACTGATTTTAGTAAAGCATTTGATAGAGTGGATATAAGTTTGTTACTTTTCAAGTTGTCTAAATTAGGATTTAACCCTAGGTTACTTAAATGGATCGAGTCTTACTTAACTGATAGAACTCAAAGAGTAAGATTTAAAGGAAACTTGTCTAAAATTGTAAACGTAACATCTGGTGTTCCACAAGGCTCACATCTTGGTCCATTGTTGTTTATTTTGTTTGTGAATGATGTTGAATACGTTGTCAAGTATCTTCAAGTTTCTATATACGCAGACGATATGAAACTTTTCATGGAGATACGTAAAGCATCTGATCTCGAAATATTTCAAAATGAAATTGATATTTTCTTCAGCTGGTGTAGCAAAAATCTGTTGGAACTTAACGTTAAAAAATGCAATTCAATTACATTCACGAGAAAATTAAACATAACTCATAAAGTGGTAACTCTAGGTGAGAAAATTGTTGAAAGGCGTAATCTGGTAAGAGATTTAGGCGTTATTCTGGACTCGAAACTAACTTTTGTTGATCATTATAACAATATTACATATAAAGCAAGTAACATGCTCGGGTTCATCAAACGATTTAGTTTTAATTTTAATGATCCTTATACAATTAAAACACTATATGTGACATACGTAAGACCTCTTCTAGAATATTGTAGTGTTGTTTGGGCTCCATATCAGGTTGCACACATTAACCGGATAGAGTCGATCCAAAAACAGTTTTTGTTGTTTGCTTTAAGGAAACTAGGCTGGGCTCACTTACCGCTACCATCTTATGCGGCACGGAGCATGTTGATTCATTTAGATAGCCTCGAAAATCGAAGAGATTTTGCCATGATTGCTTTTATAAATGATGTTATATCAAATAGAATATGCTCCCCCACAATATTGGAAAATTTGAATTTCTCTGCTCCCACTCGTTTATTAAGGAATAGAAGCTTATTTTTAATTAATTACCACAGAACAGACTATGCAAAACATGGGCCATTGAATAGAATGATGTCTTGTTACAATACACATAGTGACAGAATTGATATGACTATGAGTAGAGATATGCTTAAGAAGGCATTTTTTGAGACAAGTAGGGTTAGGTGATAGGTTTAAGCAACTATTGTAATATAGTATACATATAATTGTAAAGGTCTACAAATTGATTGACGACAATAAATAAATTAAGCTAAGTTTACGTTTCATACGAACATTTATTTCCGATAAGCGGAAATTACACAGCGTCTACGCATAATTGTACATCATCCTGTGAGTATTTAACGCAACACTTAAACTGTAAACGCGTCTCTGTAGTACGACATTGGCAATAAGGTCATGTAAACCATTCTCCAGAAGAAGTAATTATCCATCCATATATTAGAAAATTGCTTCTGCAGTTGTAATCTAACCAGTTGTTATTTGACCTAGCGGAGTGGGCCACATTAAGCATTAACCAGATTTAAAGTAAGGGTATTGCGGTCATTTTGGGCTGCAAAACGGTGAGGAGAGCATCCAACAAAGCTCTGGTCCTCACAAGTCCCTACCTCATGCTTTTACGGGTCAATCGATGACAAAGACCGCCATCTAAGAGATGTGTGCTTAAGTTTAGTTGGAAGTGTAGCCTGGGCACTGTTGTCCTTCTGACTTCAGCTAGATGGAGGAGGTACGTCCCGAGCGTATGTTCACCAAGGAGGTGCCGCTGAAACAGCATCTGTTCTGGCATTCAGCAGCTGAGTATGCAATGCTCCTCCACTGGAAGCTATACTTTAAGTGGCAGCCCCACCACGGTGGATATTGGACCTTAGGCCAAGAACCAACTGTTCCCGAAACCCAAGAACCGTTACAGAAACCGAAAATGATGGATTACGAACTGATTCATAGGAAACGACTTTTAGCGCGAAACAACGAACAAGAATTGGAACTTGGAATGTATTGACCCTAGCCCAGCAGAGTAGACTGGCACAACTAGTCAATGAGGCATGTCGTATGAAGCTTGATATACTAGGACTGAGCGAAGTCCGTTGACTGAACTTCTTAGAACACAGATTAGCGTCGGGCCAAATTCTGCTATACTCTGGTCTGATTCCAAAAGGTGATATATATCAAGATCCTCATGGGCAACTGCAACGCGAAGGTTGGTTCCGATAACTCGAACTATGAGCACGTCATGGGACGCCATGGTCTCGGAGAAATGATCGAGAACGGAGAGCTGTTTGCAGAGTTTTGTGGCAACAATGATATGGTGATTGGAGGATCGCTCTTTCCTCATCGACCAGTGCACAACCCAAGTAACACACATGTCATATAAGAGCTGAGGCAGCGCAAGTTTTGGTTGTATAAAAGTTAATTTGACGTTATTTTAACATTGTGTTGAAATAACGTCAAATAAACTTCTATACAACCGAAATCTGCGCTACCGTAGCTCTTATATGACATGTGTGTTGCTTGGGAAAGTGACATGGTTTTCCCGTGATGGCGTCACGTAAAATCAAATCGACCACATATCCATCAGCCGGAAATGGAGACAGAGCCTTCTTGATGTGCGGAACAAACGTAGCGCCGACATTGCGTCCGACCATCATCTCCTAATCGGCGAGATCCGACTGCGCATTGCTAGGAATAGGATTCATCGACAGAGGGAGAAAATCGGATGCCGGTTCAACACACGCCGACTGGAAGACGCAGCGGTGAAAAGGTCCTTCGTCGAGGAGCTAGAGAACCGTACTGCGAATATTCCAGAAAGTGAAAGCGTAGAAGATCAATGGAGCGCCATCAAGAACGCCTTCATTGCCACCGCGGTGGCCGGTGCACCGGCGAGAATAATTTGGGTGAGCTACGCACCCGAAGAAAGCAGTGAAATACAGATGATACCTGGAGGAAGATAGAGGAGCGAAGGAACGCAAAACGCTTTGTTGGTGTAATGAAGAATAGGGTAGAAAGAGAAAGCAGCGCAACAGCAACCTGTTTGATATAGTAGAATTATAATAGAATACCTGTAGGCCAGCGCTTCCCAAACTGTGCGTCGCGGTGCCCTGGGACGCCGTGAACATTTTGCAGGTGCGCCGCAGGCTCAGTCTTAACCCAAAACAAAAATATCAATTATATATATTTTTTTTGTTTTATAGATCTTGGAAAGTATTGCTTCACCGCATTTCCCCAAAATTTATCACAAACTTCGAATATTCTACAGGATGCGGCAGGAAAAAATGCGAAAAGTTCAAGGCACTATTACACGCTAAATATGGGATATATATGACTATTTTTTCATGACAGTGTATCAGTCAATGTCTATATTCTAGCACTGAAAAATAAAAATGAACATATTTGATGTTTAACATGTGATAATGTAGGCCTAATAAGCGGATATCAATAAATTGCGCGCCCAATGGTCATTAAACAAAATGACTATAACAGTAACAAAATTAGCTCAAATTCGATGAACAACCAGACCACACTGATCCAGAGCCATGTAGTTTCACATACCAGATGAAATAAGTACATATATTTGATGATATTGTAGAGAAAATCAAAAATTTTGTTTTATCAGATGCGAAATTTAGCGACCTGTGCGATTTTCTGCGGTTTGAAAATTCTCGGCGAGCCTCGTTGGATAAATATATGACTCGTGCTGAAAAAATCAACTTTTTGCAACTCGTTACATAAATAACTATTTCTTTTTATGCCTTTTTTTATTTTAACTATTAACCAAACTATTGTCTTGTATTGTGTGCCACACGCCATAGTAAACACACTTAAGTTAAAATTTTAAATAGTTATTATCATACATGTACATTAGTTATAACGTCCTGTATCTGTCGTTTTGCGCCTGAGACCGAAGCCGTGGAGTAGTAATCGTCATGTTTATGAGCCACCAGCTCCAGTCCTTCAAGGACCATCGTGGTTATGCTAGCCACGTAGAGAAGCAGGATTGCTTGTGAAAAATTTATTTGAAAAATAGATAAGCCATGAGCTCTCACCCGCACACGGTCAGATTCAAACCTATTTCGTCTGAGCGTCGGAACCGGAGTTGCTGTTTCCGATGCTGCATCGGCGTCATAAAATGAACCATCATCTCCGTCCTAGGCTGCCAGCCCTCTGCCAGCTAGCAACGTTCACATATGCATACCACATGAGATTCTCCAGCTAGCAGCTCGTATTAGTTTTACACATCCCATAAAATCATAAACCATCCGATTTCATAAAAGTTGAGCCACTCATGCTGCTGGGGTGCCGGTGTCGGTCGGTGGGGGAGTCGGTGGACACCCGGTTTTCTACCTAGAAAGCCGTATAAACCTGGCTGTAAGGTAATCCTGTGCTAAACAAACCCCCCACCCAAGCAGCAGACAGTAGAATGTAAAACGCGCCTCCGTGTAGGGGGACAGTTGGGGAACAGCGGGTACTCGAAAAGCATTTTCTAATGTAATTTCAAGTTGGAGTTCATATTCTTTTATCTCAATTTTTTTTTATTTTTTTTTTTTTTTAATTCGTTACGTTTGTTTCTATCACAAGACCTATGCTCTTTAACCCTTCAGCGCGCGCTGTTGTAAAAAGTGCAATACCACCAAAAAACCTCGGATGTTGTATACAACGCGAGCGCGGTGCAGTTTCGGCTGCTTGATGGCGCGCGTCCTGAAAGGTTAAAAAAATCAGCAACATTCAGATACGTATTCATGATAACGTGAATTCAAATCGGCTGTTTTGGGGATTCATCTACGACCTTTTATTTGCATCTTTCAGAGTGTAGCATCAAGTGCAGAAAAAAATCCTCAGGAAATCCTAACTTACTTAATTCTAAGAGATACCATATTCGCTATTTTTGGAATAGTTGGATAAAACTGTCATCAATTGAACTTACTCAGCGAAGATAATTTCACTCGTTCGTCTTGTCAACTGGATTATCCGTTTTACCCCGACATCCCATACCACCCATCTGACTGTGTGTATATGGTGTGGTGAATTTATTTTTCTCACGTTCGCAATTTTGCTATCGCCAAACATTTTGGGACACTACCCCTGCTGCTACCGGGGTGTCGGGATCATCATGTTTTATAGTTTTCCAGTCACGGATCCGTCGTATATCATCAAGAGTATTTTGGGGAAAGCTTGGACCCCCCACTTCTTTTCGAAGGGTTGTTGTCGTGAAGATGACTGAGAATTTTAGACCTTTTGTGGATGACTTAGACTTTAATGTGGTGGAGAATACTGAACAGATGCCGAGGAACTGGAGGTAAGTCGCCTACGTTAAGGATGAATTCAATTCGGACCACGAAACATTTCACAATACACAAGTTTTAGATACCAAACTGAAACATAAACAAGTTTCATCTCATATGCAAGAAGAGATCAAAATATTATATTTTGCCGCCTCCTTTAGGTTTACTATCATTCTAATTAGGTAAAATAAATTTGAGCTATTATCAATATTTGTTAATAACATATTACATTTCATTTGCTATAGCAATTAAGATTTTAACAGCCTTTATTTTTTCGTCTCCGTGTTAAACATACATTTTAAACATACCCCTTTTACTCTTCCTTAAACTATAGCCTAGCTTAAACTAATCATTTAAAGAACTAGTCGTAGCAACAGAAGATTGCAACGATTATTGTTAGACAATTGTTATGATTTTCGTTGACTGCACAACCAGGGCGTCACATGCGGTCCACACAGAATGACAATAATGGTTGGTAGACGAAGCGAGAGCTGAGCATATCTGTCAGCAGGTATGTTGGGATCCAAGCAACACAACTTGTTACAATAGTAGTGTTGTAATACATGTTTCATATAAACTTCCATGTTTTGTTTCAAACATGGAAAACGTATTTTCGTACCCTTATATCACTGAAAAAGCGCAAAAAATGGCGGCCTTTAAAACATCATGGATGTTACAAAGGATGTTTTTCAATACATTATTATAACATAAAATTAGGTATTGAATATGTTCTCAGCAACATCGTTAATACTTACTTGTTGCTAGCAGAAATATCATAATTTATGAAACGCAGGCTGTGCAAAATATGTAACACCTGTTATGTACTTTTTGAAGATGGCTCAAAAAATGTTCAAGCCTTACATTTAATTTGTAATTTATCATCTCGATGTTTGGTCATTATTTCATGTGCCATTAAAAATTTATGGTGAAATTAACACATTCACTCTTCATGAATTCATTCGCTTTCCATCGGATTGGAAATAAGAAGGGAGGTTTTTGTCATTTCTGTAGCTTGTGTGAAATTTTCGAACAAATCTTTGCGCATTCAACATGGTGGCATCTAGTTACAGTACCATCAGGAAGTTTTGGAATGCTATTATGAATTGTGTTGTATTATTAATGTAATTTTAGACTGAACTGTGTTCCATATCACAGAAAGACATTTTATTATTCATAGAATAATCAAATAGTCCCTGATTGATAATTATTGGGAGAAACATGTGTGGATGAACAAACGACTATATATAAAAAAATGGTAGGATAAAACTTTTATGCAGGCACTGTAATTAGTCTGGCCTGATAGGGAAGAACTCAAAATATTAGAAATACGTTTAATTAACATCTGTTATACATTTTAATAACATGTTTGTCGAATACAACTTGAATTGCTTGAAATACATTGAAAATACATCATATCAACGTATTTTAAACATCCATTCCCTCATAATGTACAACGATGTTATTTTTTTGGTTTTGGATTACTTGTTTTGAACAATAACAAAGTTGGAGTGCAGTTCTTAGTGCAATTGTTTTCTGATATTTCACGGGACCATATTTAGTGAAATTGTGGTTGTAAGAGAGGTTAGGTCGCCACGTACACTCCCGTTCAAAAGTTTAGGGTCACCCCCTCAAAAACATGTCATTTTTTTAGGCCCATATCTCCGCCAATTTTCGTCCGATTTCAAAACCCTAGGTCTCATTCAAAAGATAATAAGTCAAAGTAACTTTAAACATGATTTAAAAGAAACATTTTCAAAAAAAATGTATGTAAACTTAACCCAAAGTTGCCAAATTTTCTAAAAAATGAATATAAACTTACGGCAGTGTCGCTAGAAGTTGGGTCGACCAAATTTTAAGATGAGAGCGGTAATATGACCCATTTTCTATTAGCTTTCAACTGCTTTTTACAAAACTTAGCTAAAAAATCTAGAAAAAAGTTATTAAGTAAATTAATCCTTGATGTCATCGACCAAAAGTTTGGGGTCACCCCTCAAAATGCTGTATCGGCCAAAAGTTTGGGGTCACTATCGTAAAACATGGAAAAGTGATTTGTTGATATCTTTGTCATCTTTCATTCAATTTTAATTCTTCTTAGCTTATTTTAAACAAAATGAATGATACTTACTGCATAGACATTGAACCACACATATTTGTAGAAATTTACATACTAAAACTTAACGTAAAGTTGCCTCATTTTTTGAAGCGTGGTAAAATGTGCTAACTTTACATAAAATTTTTATATACAAAAATCATTAAATACGTTAAGTTGAAGACATCAAACGTAAATTTAGTTGATTATCTTTGAAATGAGCCAAAAATAATTAAAATTGAACTATAGATGACGAAGATATCACCAAATCACTTTTCCATGTTTTACGAAAGTGACCCCAAACTTTTGGCCGATACATCATATTGAGGGGTGACCCCAAACTTTTGGTCGATGACATCAAGGATTAATTTACTCAATAACTTTTTTTCTAGATTTTTTTAGCTAAGTTCTGTAAAAAGCAATTGAAAGCTAATAGAAAATGGGTCATATTACCGCTCTCATCTTAAAATTTGGTCGACCCAACTTCTAGCGACACTGCCGTAAGTTTATATTCAGTTTTTAGAAAATTTGGCAACTTTGGGTTAAGTTCACATACAAAATTTTTTGAAAAAGTTTCTTTTAAATCATGTTCAAAGTTTCTTTGACTTATTATCTTTGGAATGAAACCTAGGGTTTTGAAATCGGACGCAAATTGGCGGAGATATGGGCCTAAAAAAATGACATGTTTTTGAGGGGGTGATCCCAAACTTTTGAACGGGAGTGTACATCCGACTAAAGAGTGAAGCCAGGCTAATCGGATTAGTCATTAATGTGTCGAAGACAAAGTATATGATAACAAAGGGCTCCAGGGAGGAATCACCGCGCCCGCCACCCCGAATATATATCGGCGGTGATGAAATCGAGGCGGTTGAAGAATTCGTGTACTTGGGATCACTGGTGACCGCCGACAACGACACCAGTAGAGAAATTCAGAGGCGCGTTGTGGCAGGAAATCGTGCTTACTTTTGACTCCGCAGAACTCTACGATCGAATAGAGTTCGCCGCAACACGAAGTTAACTATCTACAAAACGCTGATTAGACCGGTCGTCCTCTATGGACACGAAACATGAACCCTACGTGCAGAGGACCAACGCGCCCTTGGAGTTTTCGAATGGAAGGTGTTGCGTACCATCTACGGTGGAGTACAGATGGAAGACGGGACTTGGAGAAGGCGAATGAACCACGAGCTGCATCAGCTACTAAGAGAACCAACCATCGTCCATACCGCGAAAATCGGGAGGCTACGGTGGGCGGGTCACGTCATCAGGATGTCGGATAGCAACCCGACTAAAATGGTTCTCGAGAGTCATCCGACCGGTACAAGTAAACGTGGAGCGCAGCGAGCTAGGTGGGTCGACCAAGTGTAGGGCGATCTGCGGATCCTACGCAGAGTGCGGAACTGGAGACAAACAGCCATGGACCGAGTGGACTGGAGACGGCTACTATGTACAGTAGAGGCCACCCCGGCCTTAGCCTGATCGGTAAGGTAAGGTAAGGCTCAAAAATTTGTACTTCATATAAAACTAAATCTGTACGGGTGCTCAAAAATCTGTATAATACAGATAAATATGTATATATGGCATCCCTGGTCTGAAGTACGGCTTGTTCAATCTCTTTAATCAGCTTTACATAGGTGGCTGAATGCCAAGTTGAATAAAACATTATTATCCTTATCATTTTTGGGAGACTATACCGCTATACAGCTTTGCGTTGACGAGCTTTAAAACATACATCAACATGCAGAATTAATCATCTGTTGTTCAACCTTCAATCAAATATTTTTGACAGCTGAACCATGCAAGTTTTCATAGAGTCCACATCGCATCTTCAGCCTCAATACAGGCTTAGTTCAACTTATGTTCTTCATTGTTTAGAAACATCAAGTAATGCCCTCGTATTTTGAGGATATAAATACAATTGTGTGTGGTGTCGGTGCTAAGGTGAGTGACTATAAATTAGGAGGTTCGAGTTCGTGTTCAATTCCCAGTTTTTCAAAGATTAATGTATACAGTCATAAACATCTATTCTGGAAATATAAAGCAGCAATTGGTGAAAAATAAGCTCTCGAAAGTGTTTTCTTTTTTTTATAAATAAATTTTATTGCTTATTGATTAAGCGAATATTAAGTTGAATAACATCACCAAATTAGATGTTTGGGTGCTGAACAAAGGATTGTACCTCTTGTGTTCAGCTTTTGTTAAAACAAAGGCTTCTTTAAAATAGTTGGAAAAACGTTTGCACAGCATCAAAATGTTACCTGGACGTTCTGTGGGTTTTCGTGTGTAACAGGGGTTTCCAAAGGCTTTCAGGGGTTTACAGAAGCGTTATGGAGGTTTCAGAGAAAATGCTGAGGGTTTCAAAAGGATTGCATATGGTTTCTGGAGCATTTCAAAGAGTTTCAAAGGGTTGCATGAGCGTTCCAAGCAGGGATGCCAGAAGATTTTCCATAAACTCTGTATCACTCTTTTGGAAAATCAGTATCCCGTATAAAATCTGGAATACATATTTTCCATACAAAAATAAAATGGCCCCTCTAGCTCAAAAATCTGTATTTCATATAAAACTAAATCTGTATGGAAGCTCAAAAATCTGTATAATACAGATAAATCTGTATATATGATGCCCCTGGTTCCAAGGGATTAAAGAGTGTTCCAGCTGGTTGTCCTGGGTCTCAGATGGTTACAGGGGCTTTCTAGGGGGCTTGCAATTAATGCACTTTATCCATCTTGCATTGTTTTATCAACTTGTGTTGAAAATGATATAGCTTTTCATAACTTTGTTTGATAAGACAGAGTTTCCTTAAATAGGGTATGATAAATATAAAGATCCATTAAGAATTCAACTCTAAAGTTTCACCACGTTTTCACCTCAATTGTGATGCTTTTGACCTTTGGGCATTTTTTATTACTGTACGGGATTGGGCCGAAGGGTCCCAGATTTTCATGAAACTTTTTCCACAAGCAGGGCTCATGGATATATAAATAAAAAACCCAGATTAATCCACCTAGTGGTGATAGTGCCTTTCTCGTCGAACATGTACTCATGATCTTTCCTTGGTTGGGATACGGCTGGGATGATTTTGGTTCAGAATGTTGGCTTCAGCCTTTTGGGGGAATCGAAAACACTAGTTTATGAATTTTTCTGACGTTTCGATCTGTATGGGGCCTTTTCAAGGGTTCAATCGGTCAAGGTTTCCTAGTCAAGATGGCCTTGCCTAACTTAAAAATGTCATACGAAAGTTTTGGTATTTATTGAGTCCGTTCGGTTTGAAACCGTCGTGATGTGGACAATCGCCTACCTATCGGGCGGTTTAGAATTCGGTCCCTGTTTTTGGAATCTTCTACTATTGTTTGTTTAGCTAGTTTCTGTGATAGGGCCATCATTCCGAAGCATGATCTTTCCGTCGACGTAATGCGAACTGTTCCTGAATCCCGAGAATACCTTATTTAGAAAAGCAATAATTTTAATAAAATTGGTAAATTTATTAATTGAACATATTCCGACGTTACGTTAAACGTATAGACTGGGCTGAAAAATATCAGAATTTTCAGTTGACTGCTTGAGCACCTTCACTATCACTGAAGACCGATCAACATCAAGACGATAATTACAAGCTAGGTTATAACGTCTTTCACAATCACAGATGACTTTACGGCAGGCCTGCCCAACCTTTCGTGGCCACGGGCCACAAGTGATGCTCCATACCAGTCGACGGGCCAGACATTAAATTTCGACATCAAATTTCGAAAGCACGAATGCAACAGTGAAATTTTGTACATCCGATTACCCGTTCTCACGGCAAATCACAACACTGACATCATTTGGGTCATATAAATGTGAGCAAGAATTCTTGATTTTTTGCAAAAATCACCCTGAATACTTTTTTTCTGAATTTTGCCGAACTGCAGGTTGCAGCAAACAATTTGCTGAAACTCAGCAAACTTCCCTGATTCGTTCAGTAAACTCTGCTGTTCAGCAGCAACGTTTGTCTGAAATTCAGTAAATTTTGCTGAAATTCTGCTTCAAATTTGGCTGTACCTTTCAAGTTTAAAATTTTTAAATTTATGTATTTAAATTTTTCAATCTTTGAAAATTTTTAACAAAACATATTTCAATAAAATTTAATATTCAAAATAAACTCGAAATAGGTAGTTTTCGAGTTTATTTTTAATATTAAATTTTATTGAAATATGAAATATCTTCAAATATTTTAATCTTTGGGCAGAGTTTCATTCATCGATTCCGCGGGCCGTATGTTGGACAGCCCTGCTTTACGGTCTTCGACATAGTTTTTTCTTCACACTTTAGGCTATATTTTATTATCATAGGTTACAAAATTCATGTAAAATTTGACAAAAAATGAAAGCAAGTGAAATTGCCCATACTAAATCCCATAAAAAATCCCAGTAGATTTAAACGGAAAAGAGGATTGAAAAAACTTTCTCCGGGGTTGATGCGATAATTTTCTCATATAACGTTGACCTATCCTACTGTATATTTTTACACCTCAGTGATTTGATGAGATTGCTTTAGTACAGACAAACAGACATATCATTTGTAACATATTGCTATTATATTCATCGTTACGAAAAAATAATCGCCAAATGCTAATCAGGTTGCGTTTCACTGCGGCTTGATGTTGGTAGTGAGTAGACGTCAAACGAGCAACAACGATTAATAATTGTTTCAACCGTTGAAAACAAGGACGATGGAGAGTGAGTAGAGTTAGACGTCTGTATGTATGTGGCCTTCGTTCAGTCAAGATTTTATTTTCTTACACATATTTATCGCTTGCATTGACTTTGTTCATTTTTGAAGTTCCTGCGAAGCACCCTAGGAAGCACCCAATGCTGATTTTGCATCACTATCGGTAGCCTCTAATGTGGTCTGAGCCTATTTTCTTGCTAATCGTTCTTCATGGTTTAAAAAAAGACCGCGGTTCGATGTGTCGCATGCATAGGTTTGGTTCTTTTTGTCATTTGGCCACTTCCGGCTGGACACCCTAGATCGGTCCTGGAACACTATCGGTAGCCTTTATAAAGATCTTCGTTGTGGTCTATTTTCTGACTAATCGTTCATCACGTTATTTAAAAAGCCGCTGTTTAATGTGCCGCAGGCATGGGTTTTGATATCTACTACATTTGACCACTTCCAGCGGGACACCCGGAACCGGTTCCGGAACTCTATCGGTTGATCCAAATATGATCTGGAACTATTCTCTTTTATTAACCGTTTATCAGGTTGCCTGAAGAGCTTGCGATTTGATGCGCCGCATGTAAGGGGTTGGTTAATTTTTATACTTGGCTACTTCCGGCGTGACATCTGGAACCGGTTCAGTAACACTACCGGTTCAGATATGGTCTGAGAATGTTTCCCTGCCCACTGTTCATCAGGCTATCGAAAAAGCCGCTGTTTGTTGTATCGCATGCATGGGTTTGGTTCACTTTCATATTTAGCCACTTCCGGCGGAACATCCAGAACCGGTTCCGGCACACTACCGGTTCAGATGTGGTCCGAGAATAATTTCCTGCCTACTGTTCATCAGGCTATCGAAAAAGCCGCTGTTTGTTGTATCGCATGCATGGGTTTGGTTCACTTTCATCTTTAGCCAGTTCCGGCGGAACACCCAGAACCGGTTCCGGAATAATACCGGTTTAGATATGGTCTGAGAATGTTTTCCTGCCTACTGTTTATCAGGTTATCGAAAAATCCGCTGTTTGATGTGTCGCATGTATGGCTTTGGTTCACTTTCATATTTGGCCACTTCCGGCGGGTCACCCGGAACCGGTTCCGGAACACTACCGGTTCAGATATGGCCCGAGACTATTTTCCTGTTTACCGTTCATCATGTTTTCGAAAGTGCCGAGGTTTGATGTGTCGCATGAATGGGTTTGTAGCGTTTTCATATCTGGCCCCTTCCTGGGGTACCGATCCGGAACACCTAAATGGCCATAACTCCGGAACGGCTGGACCGATCCGAACCATTTTCAATAGGAAACAATGGGACCAGATTCCGCGTCGAAAGAACCGTTGGTCATTAAAATCGGTTGAGGTTTACTGCCAAAAAGTGATGTGAGTTTTTTTTGTACACACACATACACACACACATACATACACACACACACATACATACACACACACAGACATCACCTCAATTCGTCGAGCTGAGTTGATTGGTATATGTGACTCGACCCTCCGGGCCTTCTATCAAAAAGTCATTTTTGGAGTGAACATATAGCCTTTCCAGTACACTTAGTGTACGAGAAAGGCAAAAAATGAGAAAAATTCAGGGTCGCCTATTTTCCCGGAAAACTTTGTTTTCCCCTGGCACTACTTTACTTTGAAAAATCATAACTGAAGAACGACTCAAACAATCAAAAGTTCGAATAAAATGGCATGTTTGGGCTTAATCAGCTATTCCAAGGAAGATGAAAAGCATCCTATTCAGCTCACATTTTAAGTAATTAACCGAACTTGAGTTCACAAAAAGTACACTTGTGTCGCTGAAAGGAATGCTATTCATAAGGTTCGAAAAAAATGAAAAAAAATGTGTTTAATCCTCAAAAGTAATTTATTATTAAAAGACATTAGTTCATGTGGAATCCAAATTGACTAAAACCTTGAAATAATTTTTGATGGTTTTTACTAACTGAGATTTGAACTCGGGATCTCCTCGTTGAAAGCCGGTGCCTAACCACTACTCCATGTATGTATTATTGGCACTGTGGGATTTTACGCAATGTGCTGATATCATTTAGTAAATCTCAATCAGGTTCACGTGTGAACTTTCTCTGAACTTGGAATACTTTTTGAAGTCGAAAGTTCGAAAGAAGTTCACGTGGAACTTCTTGTCAACTTATACAGTCTGACATTTTCAGTGGTTCGCAGTGCAAAGCAATAAATCTAGATTGAGTTTAAATAAAGGACGAAAGTAACATGAGAGAGTTCTCTTCATCGACTCTCTCTTCTGCAAATTAAAGTGGCAAGATGCAAATGCAATTGAACTTTTTTACACTTAGACGCTAGATTGCATCGCAACCTAGCGATTTATGTCCAAAAAGTGAAACCATTCTTGCATCGTGTCACTTTAATTTGAAGAAGAGAGATTCGATGAAGAGAACTCTCTCATGTTACTTTCGCCCTTATTTAAACTCAATCTAGAAATTAGTTCCAGTGTATCGACTTTCAGAAAAGAAGTTTCCAGCTTGGTTTCCAGTGTACGTTGAAATATTATAGTGAAACAAAGTGTAGGGTAAGTGTACCAATTATGGCTAAAGTACCAATTATTCGTCATAGTTATTTTCATCATTCAACGATGTAAATCAACAAGATAAATTTTGTGAAAAACAGATGACGTTCACAAAAGATAATCGCACTAATTTAAACTCCACATTTTCCTCAAATCATGGTAGAAATAAATCATTTTCCTTGAAAATTCGGCTTCCTTGCACCCTTTTTTGCCATAGTGTACCAGTGATGGCTAACCCCATAAGGAATGCATGCAAATAGTGCGAAAAGGAAACGAAGTTAAACAATAAAAACCATAACTGGTACAGGGCTCCGATCATTGGCATACGCTGTAATCAATACTAAAAGTAGTTTTGGCTCCATTTCTATATTTTTCCAGTAAAGTATGGAAACTAAGGTGTCTTAAAACTTATTGATGACATTCGTTGGTCTTCTCGTTATTTTTGTATAAATAGCTTTCCTTAGGTAGTGCCATAATTGGTACACGCACCCTAATTGTGAAATTAACACAAGCTGTGGCTGCTGAGCTCCGAGTGATTTAATTGAATGAGAACTTCTCCCGACCTCCGCTGTTGCCAAAGTTCAAGTGAAGTTCACTTTTGGTACGGTTAATATTTATTTGAACTTTGAGTATTAAGTTCAAAACAAGTACGAAACAAGTTCGAAACGGCGTTTTGAAGGGAAGTCAAAAGCTTGTACATTTACTTTCAAGTTCATAAACAATACATGAGTAACTTTTTGGAGAATTAAGTTCAACGTAACCGGAATTGAACCAAACTTGAACTTCGTTCTTTAAGTGGAATCCGAACTTTTGGTAGCTTAAGCAAGCATCATAGAAACAAAGTTTTTTTTAGAAAATTAAAGCAAATTTTCCCAGAAATCAAAAAAAAATATGAACTGGAAAAAGTTTTCCACAAAATGTTCCACAGTTGCGAAAATTCGTAAAGAAAAGCCGGAAAAACAATGCCCGAACTCGTAAAAAAATATCAAAAAAAATTTTTTTGCGAAGGTCATTTCATAAGCTTTAATCGTTGAAACTTTTGGTATGCACTTTTTTTCGTTTTTGAGTTATGGCCAATTCTGTTGAAAAATGTCCAAATGTGTCATATAAGCCTTTTCTTTGAAAAATCATAACTCAAGAACGAAGCATTGTAGAAACAAAGTTTTTTTTAATGAAAGCATATTTTCTCAGAAATCCAAAAAAAAAATATGAAAAGGAAAAAGTTTTCCAAAAAAATTTTCAAAAAAATATTTTTGAGAAGGTAGTTTATGGTAGTTTTATAAGCTTTGATGGCTGAAATTTTTAGAAAGCACTTGTTTTTCATTCTTGAGTTATGGCCAATTATGTGAAAAATGACCATATAATATATGCATACATGGTTATTTTTCACAAAATTGACCATAACTCAAGAAAAAAAAAGTCCATTCCAAAAATGTTCCAAAGCTTATGAAATTAACTTCTTTAAAATATGTTTTTGAAAATTACACGCAAGTTCGGGAAAAGTTTTTCCGGCTTTTCTTTTTAAATTCTCTCAACGGTGGAAATTTTTTCCACTTCATATTTTTTTTTTGATTCCTGAGAAAATTTGCTTTCATTTTCATTAAAAAAACCTTGTTTCTACGATGCTTCGTTCTTGAGTTATAATTTTCAAAGAAAATGCTTATATGACATATTTGGACATTTTTCAACAAAATTGGCCATAAGTCAAAAACGAAAAGAAGTGCATTCATAGAATTTCAACGATTAAAGCTTTCCCCTTTGGAATTTGTTTTGATTTGAGTTATGTACTTTTAGGGTAATAGGGAAGATCAGGGCATAATGGACACCCGGGGCGAAATGGACACCCCTGTTTTTGCAGAAACCGTTGATTTTTAATTAAACTTTGAATGCATAAGTGAAAAGGAACAAAATATTGTTCTATTTTTCAAAAGTACTATTTATATTCCTCCAAAATATTTAAAGTATCATTGAAATTGAAATATGTTTTTCATATGTTGAAATTCTTATAATTTCTGAGCACAAATCATAGACATACATAATTATATCTCTTTTGGCTTTTTTTTACGGATTTTGGTCTACTAATACATAAAAATTCGTGCAATACAAAATTGCTGAAATAATTGTGTGAGAACTCGGTCACATTTAAATTTCCTGCATAACTCACCATACCGCGATTTACTTTTAACTCTTTACCTCGTATAGTGCATGTTGTGTGTGTACTAATCAAGTTATGTACATAGTTAATGCTGGTTATTTAATTGCTCTACAATAAATCATATAACAAAATCACTATTAAACATCGGAAATAATATCACGCATGCGATGTGACTGTCCGTAGCAAATTTCTACCGATAAGAATTTATTTATTTGATATGTTACAAAGCTGAAATACGTGTTTATGGGCTTCGACACGTTCGGGTTCGCACCATACGATTACCATCGTTTGCAATCCGGGGTTGTTGGTCGGACACGCATCCACGGTTCCATGCGTGACATTCTATCCCGTACGTGATTGTAACATCGGTGACCGGTTCAGCTCCAACGATGCAAAAGTCAAATTTATCTCAAACGTGATGGTTGTGGGTATTGTTTCAAACTCGATGTGTTTAAATTATGTACTGCTCCACGATCCACATCTACAAGCATTTAAATCACAAGTCCTGAAAGAAATTATAACAATCGACCACATTTCGTGAGACCATCATATGTGCGTTCGCCAAATGGCACGTTTACAGCACGGAAAATAAACGATAGTAATCAATTACGTTCTAATTCTCGCGTCCATTTCGAATTTCATTTACCTACCTACCCTACAGAGTACGAGCAATGGCGGAGGTTCGCTTTCCTGGAGTGGTGGTGGAATTGCGATGCGAATATTGTTCGGCTGGCCGATTCCAATTCCAATTCAAAAGTACCACATTTAATGACGTTTATGATAAATGAGAAACTGCGGTTCCCGCACAGCACAAAGCATACACACATTGCATACTAGCCAAGGCAAGCAGGCAATCGAACGACACCAGTTTGCCTATTTGGTCACATGTAGGTTCTGGAATGACCGTGCGGAAATTGTCACTTCTGGGTGGATTGGAATTGCAATTGCCCTGACGGGACTAGGGATGTTCAAAACTCTACTGGGGCATATTATTATCCATAAAAAACCTACAAATGGATAAGTTTTAGATTAGAATGTGTCACCAAATCCACCCATTCCTCAAAAATTGACCACCCCAACTCAGAAAATTTACAACTTTCAGATCTCGAACGGTACAGTTGCATTCATCTTTCGACGAGCGGAGAATGAGCTTTCGGTGGAGCCAAAGCCACCACACCGCTACCACCAACGAACAATAAGTGTACCATATGCGATATGCACTTGCACCGCACCAGCCAGCAAGTGGAGCATATGCTGCCGGTCGAACCGCAATTGTGATATCGGAATAATAAATTTTGTACAAATTCATTACTTATTGGACGTGTGGAAAGCCGGGACTCAGAGTAAAATATGTTTATTAATGAATCGTTCGGATCGAGCAGAAGGACCATGGAGAATGTACTGTAAGCAGTGGTTAACAATCCGTTTAGTAGGTTGAGCTTTGTTTAGGTATATAGGTAATACGATGTGTCAGCAGGCTATCCTTCTAATATTTTCTATTGCAAAAAAAAAATTAGAAAGAACAAGAACTTGAGGTTTACTTTAATTTACCCATCTCCGTAATTCTACACAGAAAAAATAAATTAAATTCAGCGAGAAATTATACACATAAGGGGAATACTAGATTTAGTTCACAATTACATCATTTATAAAAAAAGACAAAATCATGTAAACTTACATGATAATCGTGTGAATATCCACCAATCATCGCGTAATCGCCTATTGCCAACAGACCGTGAAGTTCACTGCATCTGCACAAGTTCATGCGAATGTCAGAGTGTTGTCAGGAAATATTTATTTTTGGCATATGGGTTCACGCATTGGTGCGTGGATGCCAGGAGTAAGACTTTGTAAAGATTACTCCGAAGCGGCAGTACATACATGACATGTACATATAAGGAGTGTATCGGAAATTAACTATAAACATTCAGGATGCTCTATCTCGAAGCATGTTTGGTCTCATCATTTCGGTTCTTCTATCAAATCTTCACAATACAGTCAAGTTTAGAACAGCCTGAAAAAAATTGAAAAATGTTAAGCATTATTGAAAATATTGTAGAATGAATACATCTCACAAATTAAAGTTTTGGACAAATTGTTGTTTTTTAAAGATTTTTCAGCGTTTCAATAACCTGTAGCGAATAAAACTTGTACGGCGAAAAATCCAAAAAATATTAATTATTGTTAGCAGTTATGTACACATAACATATCACCGAACACCAACTTAAAAAAAAATATTTATGATCGAAAAACCCTCAACATTTACAAAATGACCTATCCTAAAAAAAAACACTAATTTTTTGTCGAACTTTGACAGTCTGTTATAAATATCTTCAAAGGTTATACAATTCCGTTCTCTACTAAAGCTACCTCGTCGTTAAGTTTAAAAACCTTTCCAATTAAAAAAAAAATGAATCATCAATTTGATGTATTTTTTATTTGCGTAATCGTGCTTTGAATGAGCATCAAAAAATAGGGTCCCTGAAAAATGACCTTTTTTCATTTCTAAGAATTGCGCTAAAATGGAATCGAATTTTTTCTTGAAAAATTTTTTTTACCTATATTATGAGCAATCTGGGAAAGAATATATTTGCGCTAATATATTTTAAAAAATCAAAAAAATTTCCATATATTCCGCAATTTCAAATTTTTAAGAGGTGTCCAAAATTTCAAGATCATGCGTTTAAACTTTGAGATTGATGACCATTTAAAATTATTATTTTTACAAAAGCAAAAGTGACGTTCCTTTTTCTGAGGATTTATATAGTACCTCCAAAAATAAAATTATTTATAACTTGAATAAATTATTTTTTAGGATGTTTTGAACATATATAGTTAATTTCCGATACAGTCCTTATGTACAGAAGAGAGTATAGTGAAAGTGCATAGAAATACAAATTAAAAAAAAAAAGACGACCCACAGTTTGAACCCTAGACCTTCTGCATATGAATCAAAAGCGGTAGCTACTAGACCACCAAACTCGTCAATACTTCATCAGAAATTCCTCAAGCACTTAATTCAGAATACCTTCCAAGGAATTTTAAGAACATCTGCCTGAAATGGTTTTGGATATTTTTCCCAGAATTCCAGCAGCTCTGCTACCATTTATTCCTTCAGAAATGTTACGTAATTTCCCTTAGAAGTTTCACCAAAGTTTTCAAGAGAATACCCCAGAAATTATTTTAAGAATTTTAGAAAATCCTCCAGGAATTTATTTTGGAACGTCTTCTATAGATTTCTTCTGAAAGCTCTTTTAGATCATTTAATATGGATTGCTTCAGACTTTTCTCTAGAATTTCCGTTAGAGGATCCTCCATAAATTTCTTCTAGAATTACTTAACGAAAACTTCCAAAGATTCAGCAATCCATACTGGATTTCTTTGCTGATATCATCATTTTTTTCTGGAACCCCTTTAAGAATTCTTTGAGGAAATCATCACGAATTTCCTAAAAAAAAAAGTTTACTAACTCCTTCAGAAATTTTTTCAAAGTATCCCTTCGACATTCTTCCAGGGATTCTTTAAGGAACTTTCCCCAGTATTTCTTTAAAGAGATGCCAATGGCATTTGTCCATGCATGTATACGCGGATCTCAAGTTAAATGAAATATTCTATGGATTTCTTCCAGAATAATTCCATGGCTTCCTTCAGAAATAAGTAAAGACATTTGGTCTTAAAATCAACCAAACAGAAACTCCTCCGGGCGTTTTTAAAGCATCCTTTCAGGGATTTTTCATGAATGGTTCTCCTGGGCTTCCTTTAGGTATTACCTTACAAACTTTTTCAAAACATTCTGCAAGAATTCTTTCGGATTTATTTCTGTGCCTTTCAAATTCCATCAGGAATATGATTAGAAATTCTTCTAGGGATTCGTAAAAAGTCTTCGGGGTTCCTTCAGAATGTTATACAGTGATTGGTTTAAAAATTCTTTCAAATATTTTTTCATTAATTTTTCAAATCAATTTCTTCAGCATATATTCTAGAGATACCTTCAGAAATGCATACAGGAATCCCACCAGAGGTGTTGTTCAAGAGATTCCACTAAAAATTCCCGCATGGAATCGTTTAGAAATTTGTTCAGGAATTCATCCAGAAAATCCTGCGCGTTTATCTACCGGGTTTCTTACATTGACTGTAACTTTCAGAGATTCAGGCAGGAAGTTCCCCATAGATTCTTGCAGGATTTTACATTGAGGTTTCTTCAGGATTACCGTCTGACATTCCTCCAAATATTTTCCCATGAAAAAGGAAGTCTTTGGGTCCCTTAGATACCACCTTAATTCCTGAGAGAAAATGTACTAAACTTCTGGAGGAACTCTACAAGTTATTCCAAGGAAACATTTTTTTTTTGAGAAATTTAAAAAAAAAATTCTTAAAAAATGCCTTGCTGGAATCACTAGCAAGGCAATGGACGAATTCTTGAAGCAATCCCACAATCAATTTCTGAAACGTAAACAATTTCTGAAGGAATTTTCACACAAAAACATACCTTAACTACTACCTGGAAGAATTTTAGAGAACAACTAAAGAAATTTGAGAAAATCAAGTTTTAATGGAATCCTTTTTAAAATACCTGGAAGAACTGGAGAACCCTCTGCGGGTATTTATAAAGAAAATTCTTGAAAAAGTTATTGAAGAATGCAAAGAAATAGATTCTGAAGTAATTTCTGCAAGAATTGTCGAGAAAGTCATTAGAAAAAATAATCTAAATATATCCCTGAAGAAAGGTCCGAAAAAATCCAAAACAATCCTTAAATACCAGAAAAACTTTTTGGAGAAACACCTCAAGGAACTTCCAGAAGAATCTGTTAAGAATTTTCTAGATAGGTGTATGTATAAATAAATCCCAAAGAAAATCTCTGAATAAATGATTTACCACCTGAAGGAAGAAGAAACGTTTAGAGGAATTCTTGGAGAAATTCCTAAAAGAATTGTTTGAGAAATTTTAGAAAGAATTTAGGAGAAATTTTAAAAAATCTTGGAAAAACCCCAAGGAAAAAATCCTCGAGAAAATTCTGATAATATATCAGGAGCAATTCATTCTGAAGGAATGTGAAGAAATATGGTAGAAATATGGAAAGGAATGAATGGAACAATTTTTGAAGGAATTTACTAAATAATCCCCTTTAAGGAATCACATGAGAAACGTCTGAAGGAATTCATGAGAAAACCTGTGCACCAGCTTCAAAATTAATCTTTTAAAATTTCTAAGGAAGCTACTGAGATAATTCCAAGGAAAATTTCTGGAGTAATTGCTGAATGAATCTCTGGAGGAATCCTTTGAGAATTTTTCAAACAAATGCAGTGTCGTGAATGTATTCAGAAAGGATGTATTTTGAAGCGACCTAGAAGAATCTTCAGAGGAATTCTTGCTGACATAATTCTTGGACCTCCTGTTTTTAGGATATATAAAAATTCTAAACTTCTAGACAAAATGCTAATCCTGAAGGCTGAAAAATGCTAATCCTGAACGCTGAAGGAATTTCCAATGACATTTATGGCAATGATGCTAGAAATGGATCATTTTCATGATTTATTTGAGAAATTTTCAGAAGGTTTTTTAAAGAAATTATCAAAAGAATTCTTGAAAAACCTCAAGAAAAAAATCCTGGAGAAAACTCTGACAATATTTCTGGTGTAATTCTTTCTGAAATGCTTCACGAACTTTGGAAGAAGTACATGAAGGAATGCAATCATGAACTTATGCAGCAAACTTTAAGAAATGCCATGAAGAAATCCCATGAGAAACGACTGATAAAATTTCTGGAAAAAAATTGGTGCACCAGTTTAAAGATGAATCCATGGATTTCCAAGAAAACTGCTAACGAAGTTCCAAGAAACTTCGTAGACAAATTGCTGAAAGAATCTCTGCAGGAGTCCTTTGCGAAATTTTCAAAGAAATGCAGTGATAGGAATATATTCCAAAGTGATGTATTCTGATGGAACCTAGAAGAATCCTTGCTGGAATCAGCAAGGGCATCCTACAAAAACATAAAAGAATGCTGAATTTCCAGAAAAAAAAATTCTTAAGGAATCTCTTAAAGATTTTATGGCAATGTTGTTGGAAACAATCGAGGAAAATTTCCAAGATTCTTTATGGAAATTTTCAGAAGAAGTTTTGGAGAACTCCAAAGAAACTCCTAGAGAAAATAATGGCAATATTACCGGATTGTTTTTCCTGACATGAAGACATGAAAGAATGCAAGCATGATCTTATATAGTAATATTTGAAAGAATCCCAGGAGGAATGTCTAAGAAAACCAGTTTCAATATGAATCTTTTGAGAAATTTCTTCGGAAACTGCTGAAAAAAAGAGAAACCGAAAATAGTATTACAATATTTTTTCATAATGCATTATATGTGTTTTATGTAGAACATATCATAAAATTAAAAAAAAAACGAAGGTTCAATTTTCGAGAAAATTTTAAGAATCAATTTTCTAAAATAAAAATACAACTTTTATGTAAACTTCTTTACAGTGTAATCGTTCTCTATACAATCTCAAAATTTTGCAAAAATAATGTCGAAAGCAGAAGACCTAATGGGCATTCTAAGCAGAGTTGCTCTCTTGTCACTATCAATGGCAAGCAAAAGGCTGATTTTGATGGGCCGTGTGCTCTGTTTAGTCACCGTCACTCTTTTTATTTCCTTCATAACTGGAGAAGCTATGGGGACATCCATAAACCACGTGGTCATGTTGGGGGGCGTCGTTACCTGTCATTGTAGTCTTGATATTGATTGGTCAGCAGTGATAGTAGGTGCCTAGGATGGTGCAATCAGTTGTCAACTGACAAGGCTGATATTGTGCAACTCTCATTCTTAAATACTTTTTTCTGTTTTTTTTAGGCCGTTACAAATATGTATTTTACTTCTTGTCCCACTCCTCTTTGGCTGATCGAGCATATAATAAAGCATTAAATCTGAAAAATATTAAAAACTCTTCGGATTTGTTAAAAATATTTTGGCATATTTCGATCAATATGTTTTTATCTGCCCCCTCAAAATGCAAAACTCAGCAAAAATCTTTTGAGGGGGGGGGGGGGGGAGGGAGACAAAAAGTCAAAATTAAATTTGTATCAGCCTTATTACAAAAACAAACAATAATCGAATTTTAGTGGAACCGCTCATTAGCAAATTATTGATATTTCTGTTATAATAATTATTTATTAAATATCCTTTACCACGTTTGGTGATGGCATTCGGGTATGAATAGCAAATTGTAGAATCAGTAATATTTATGGCATTATGAATGAGCCAGAGCCATAATATTATAATTATTTTGGAAGGGGAGCTAAGCCGTGGATCCCAAGACGAACAATAGGCTAAAGCCTAAAGTTTAAAATCTCGTTAATTATGATTGAAAAAATAAAAAAAAGTAAAGACTTGACGAAATAGTTAGAAACCTCTGCTCCTAAGCAGTTATATAACAACTGATGCTAGAACACAATTATTTCGCCTCATTCACCAACTTAAACGACACACCGATAACGATCTAATCCATGTCAGAAGACCTTTTTCACCTTCTATGATAAATGATCATGACCGCCTCTGGTGGAATACCCTGTGCCACTAGGAGGCAATCAGAAAAAAATGAGCCATCTCTTTGGGGTTCCGTTCCATAGATGCCGCCATAGCATCCAATAGCATGAAAATGAAGATGTTCTCACCCAGCAGCAGCAGCAGCAGCAGACATTAAATTGAACTGATGTCTAGCTAGGCAGACACAGCTCAGCCCCCGAAACTTCCAAAGGTGAATTTTAATGATGTCACGAAGATCAAATTATATATTCACCTCTCGGGCACCCTCTGTCACTTTTTATGTTTCATTTTCCGGGCGGGTGTTGTTTTTCTCGGCATCGGAGTTTGGCATTTGACACCTTCACCGAGATTTCCTGTGCTGTGCATGTTATGCTATCAACGCTATAAGGAAAAACATCACCACCATACCACCGAGGGTTGCTCGGTGGAAATACGAGTGGGATCCGGTTGATTCGGCTTGGGTGGGTTACACATAACAGTGAATATGGCGGTAGTGAGGTTTGTTTGTTCTTTGTAAAATGTGTAGTTATGAGAATTCATCATCATTATATTTGCTTTGAACGACTGCAAACTTTTATTCACCTACAATTAGGAAGAATCTGTGTCAGAATAGAACAGTTAGCTTTTCATAGATCAAATTTGCTCTCATCGGGCAGAGCTGAGGAGCAATCTCTATTCTATTAGTGAAGTAAATTAATGCCAAGAAAAGAAGCACACCGGAAACGATCAGCACCATCCTCACAAACGTTAACATCCCCCCTTAATAAAGACTCATTCGGATGGGAATTTCCTGCCATCCTGTTTCCTAACTGTCAACTCTTGCAGTCTGCAAAGTTTAAATTATAAACTTGACTGACTTTGGTACCACACCAAGCGGAAAGCGTTCAAACATATGGGACTAACCACAGTTACTTCTTGTTTTCCCGTCGTACATGAGCTGAGCATCTTCGGCTACCCAAGATGCACAATTTTCTTACACCACCATGTGGGGGGCTTACAGCTCTACCCCACATGCTTGCTCGAAAAGAAAACCAGTGCGGACGGGTTGGAAAACTTTCATCCAAACGATATTCCGTTCGCCCTGTGCAGGGTAGAAGAACGAAGTTTCCGTCCAAGGGACTCCAAGCTTCCATGGGGACACACACGTGCTGCTCAATCGAATCAATGTTCCATCGTCCCCGTTGTTGGTTGGTGGTGCTGTGGGACCTGGAGCTTGTGAAGCTGTCATCTAGGCATGGCACACACCACAAGTTATGTGCCGAATCCTCCGAATGAGTTGCTGTTCCTTCAATACTGGTGCGGGTGACGACGATGATGCTGGAGACTGGACAAAGTAGGAAAGTATGAAATTAATATTTTATTGTGAAAGTTTCTCTCGGGACCCGGCACCGGTTTTGGAAATATGAAAAAAATATAAGAAAAGTCAAGAGTTTCCGTGAGCTTGAGTGGGTGGTACAATTTATGTCAAACAGGTGAAACAAATCCACTGAGGAAGATGGCAAGTTGTTGCCGAAATATGTGTATCGTCAAAGGATTTGCATTTTAGTATAAAATTACTTACCTGATACTTGATATTTGATGGGCTACAACTTGTAGTTGTGAGACTACGCCAAATGAAGCAGTCGCCTCCTCTGGTCTCGCTCCGGAGCCAATAGCATCCAGTCGCCCCGGACGTTTAGAGTCAAGTTTAGAGTCCTTAGACTCTCCTCAAGTGCAACACATTGGCTGTGCGTAGTCTACCATGAAACCTACTGCCTTCCTGATTATCTGCTGAATATAGTTTGAGCTTTTCGTTCCTCCGGCATACGATCTAAGTACCCAGCCCACTGCAGTCTGTCATGTTTTATTCGCCTTACTATATCCGTCTCCGTTCACGCGACGCCGCCAGATGAGTGGTAGACGTAATCTTTGCACCACGGCGTGTAGATATCGTGTACGCAGCTCAAAAGCATTTGCGACCGCGTGACAATGGCTAAAAGACGAACTCGAAATTATTGCAACACTTACAACTTGCTGTAACTTTTTTCCCGGTGGACAGAAATTAATCGAATGTTGTACAGTTACTCTTAGAAGTATATAGTTTATATCCTATAAATCGCTTAGCCATGTGGTTTGTTGCGGTGAAGATGGAAGTGATTAAAGTGAAAATGAGTGAAAAAAGTTGTACACTCCATGCAAGATCCAAAGCTGTACTATCTTGGTTTGAAACAAAATATGCTGCAAAGTGGAAAAGAAGTCCAAAGATTAGTTGACTTTGGAGCACAAGCACGGAAAAGAAAAAAATCGAAAAATATTGAAAATTTGTGGGATACCTCAATTTTCAAGCTCTTATGGATGGTGTTAAACGAAAGTGTCAAATATTTAATCATACGAAATTTTATCCATAATTATTGTTCCAGTAAACTGAGGTAATATATGTATGTAAAAAAATGAATTGCAAGGCAATTGGTTCTTATCCGAAGAATACATGAAACTTTAAATTAAAGGTGTTGCAATAATTTCGTGTTCGCCTTTTATCGTCAACTCCTTTGCGCACCAACTCTCACTATCGCTCCTACCAGTGAGATGTTGAACAGTAAATTCGAAAGAGCATTGAGCTGATTCAGGGCATTAATGGTCACGAACGAAATTTCATCCGCAACGTGTGCACTTGATTATCCGTCAATCGCACTACTCAGTCTAATCAGCTTCGCCGGAAAACCAGTGCATATTATTCTGTTCCATACTGTCTTACGCCTGACCAATTATATTTTTTTCATGTTCTCTTTTCTCTTTACGGTGGATTCGATTCGGCTACTCTTGCTTCCCTTTATCGCCCCATACTCTGCCGGATCCTCGACACCAGCATTTGGCTTCTGACAACATTCTACTCGTCCGTTATCCTTTGGCTTTTCTCGTTAGACCACCCATTCCTAGGGCGTTTTTGAGCAATGCCTATCTGCCACGCTGCCGTACTCATCGCTTCTTGGCTAGACTTCCACAGTATATTGAGATTATCGTTCTCGTTGATTTCATTTATCCGTTCGTCCAGGGTGATAGTCAGCTACCGCCACAATGGTCCAATTATGGAAAAAGCTGGCAGAAACTCAATTTTTGAACATCTCTTAAATGGGTTTTAGTATATCGATCATTCATCTACAATATCAGAAGCGGTTTTTTGATAAAGAACACAAGCAAGTTCAACCACTGCAAAAGTCTAATAATATAAGTAATTCAATGGCTTCCAGAAGTTTATTCGTAAGTTCTTGTGTATATTAGGCACCTGCAATGGAAAAAGAGATCAAAATAACACTTTTGGCTTCAAAACATATTATTAGTACGAGAAATTCTTATACGTCAACTTCAAAGTGTCTTACATATCGCTCACAGCTACTCCCCGCGCAGATATTCTGTACAAACGCTCGTTTAAGTATGCAGAATAGATTTAAAAAAATGCAGCTGCCAAGAGCTGCCAAATCATTAGCGCCATAATGGTATGTGTATAGCCAAATTGTATGAAAAACATCAATTTTGTTCGGAGTTCGTTCAAAGAAACCGACAAATAATGAAAATGCCATTATTATGAAATTGAGAGCTCAATAATGTTTCTGTATATTCATTTAGGCTAAAACTAGCAGACTACTATAATTTGGGATTTTTTTGCCACGTATTTTCAAATCTGGACCACTGTGTACCGTACCGTTTTGCAGAAAAAAACACTGGATGTTGAATGCGTACCGATCGCCGGCTCAAAGTTCAACACGAAGAGCTCGAATCTTACTAACTACGAAATAATGATCTGATTCGACGTAGATATAACGATTTCATTTAACTTAAAAGAAAATCGTGTTAAGTACTGTTCCTTTTAATTCCACTACGAACTTGCATCCTTTGACAGATACGTATTTCGACCTCAACAGTAAGGTCGTCTTCAATGTATGGTACTTGATTCGACTCGATTTAGTTTTTTGTTATGTTTCTTAAAAGTATCAAAAACTACCAAATTTGATAATAAAGTCGCATGATTTAGAAATTAAGAATCCTCCAAAGGATTGTCAGGCAAAATCCCCGGAAGAATTCCAAGAGGAACTCTGGATGAACTACAGTAGGAATCTCTAAAGCAATTTGTGGATAAATCCCTGCAGGAACTACTGTATGAAACCCTGAAAGAACTTCTGCCGTAATCCCTGCTGCTGGTTCGTGAATCTCCCTAGAAGAACTTCTTGCAGAAACTTCAAAAGGAATCTCTGATTGAATTAAAAAAATCCAGGAAAATCCCTGAAGGAATTCCATTAAGCATTCCCAAATATATTTCAGGGAGAATACCTGAATAATTCCAGAAGGAATCTCCCACAAACAATCAGATGAGGAATCCTCGGAGGACTTCCAGGAGGAATCTTTGAAGGTATTACATGAGGAGGAATTTTGCAAGGAATTCCAGAAGAAATCCCCGAATGAATTCTAGGAGGAATCCCCGAAAGGAATCCAAGAGAAATCCCCGAAAGGAATTCAAGAGGCATCTCCGAAGAAAGCCCAGGAGGAGGAATTCCAGGAGAAATTCTTGAAGGATTTCGAAAGTGAATCTTCGAAGGAAACCCAGAAGAAATCCGCGAAGGAAGCCCAAGAAAAATCTTCGAATGAAATCCAGGCGGAATCTTCGAATGATTTCTAGGAGGAATCCCCGAAGGAAGCCCAGATGGATTCCAAAAAGGAATTGCACGGGGAATCTTTGAAGAAAGTCCAGTAGAAATCCCTTAAGGAAGTCCAGGAGCAATCTCCTAAGGAATTACAGGAAGAATCACCAAAGGATTTTCAGCAGAAATCCCCGAAGGAAATCGAGGAGGAATTTCAGAAGCAAATCCTGGAGTATTCCCTAGAAGAAGTCCTGAAGAAGTTCTTGAAGGAACTCCAAAATAAATCCTTCAAGTAAACCTTGAAGATATGCCTCATAATAGTCCTTAAGAAATTCTTGAAGGAGCTTCTGTAGAAATTCTATAAGGAACTCCTGGACTGGAGGAATCTCTGAAACCTATTGGGAAAGTTTCCGAAGGAATCTTGAAACTTCTTGGAGAATTCTTGAATTTTCCTGGAGATATTTTTGATGTCATCTGTAAGATTCTCTGAAGAAAACCTGGAGAGATCTCTGAGGAAACATCTTTACAAATCCCTGAAACGACTGAAGTAATCCCTTTTGGAACTTCTGCAGGAATTCCTGAACGAATCCCTGGCGGAACTTCTAGACTAATCTCTTCTGGAAAAATTCGTGATGGATCTCCTGGAAACATCTCTGATTCCTCCTGAAAGAATATATGAAGGAACTTCTGAAGTAATACCTAAGCAAACTCCTGTTAGAATAGCTGAGGGAGTTTCTGAACGAGTCGCGGGGCTGCAGACAGCCATGATTCCTCATATAAATACTAGGGAAATACCTTAAGGTACTTCTGGAGAGAATCCTATACGAGCTTCTGGAATAGTCTCTGAAAGAACTTTTTTTAAATTTTATGTTTGTGTATTTTAACTATTCTGCACATGATCGCATATCAGTCCCATCTTTGCTGGGTTTCCTATTCATATGGGACTATTATGCGATCATAGGCAGTATTGCTAATTCTACACTTCCCTGGAAGAACTACTACACTGCAGGATGCAGGAATCCCCGAAGGAACTCCTAAAATAATCCCTGAAGGAAGTTCTGTAGGAACACCTTAAGAAACTCCGAGAAAAATCTCTAAAGGAACTCCTGAAAGAATCACTAAAAAATCTCCATGGGGCATCTCCGAAGGAATTTCAGGATGGATCCTTGACGAAATTTCAGGAGGGATTCCAGAAGAATCTTCAGGAGAAATTAACCTTCACATACCCGACCCCCAACATCTCATTTTCAAAATGCTGGCATTTCGTAAATTTCCATCCAATTTTTTTGAAGTCGCCCTCAATCGATCATAAATTGGTGCAAGTTTATTACATCCAAGTGGCCATGCAATATCCGGAACCATTCCGGAGGTATTCCGGATTGTACTGGGGTCAGGGGGGGTGCCCAAAATGGCTAAAAGTGATTATTTCCTGTGTTATTGTGTTTCAATCATTGATTTTCAGCGGAATTTTTATTGCGAACAATAAAACACAACTTCGATAACCAGATTTGAATAAGTTGGCCCATCCGGATCCATGACAGGTTCCGCGGGGGCCTCGTTGGGGACATTTCTAGTTTTCATTCAAAACATGTCGTGCGACATATCAAACTTCATGATTTCGAATGGCTGGGTCAGAAATGATACCCTGAAGTCTGTATCAACAAATATGACCACCCCGAGACATCTAGCACAGGTTCCACGGGGGTGTCATCGAGGACATTTATGTTTTGCTACCAAAACATGCCGTGCGACGTATATATCTTCATGATTTCGAGAGAATAGGGCAGAAAAAAATTACTGAAGTATGTATCTACTGATGTGGCCGCTCCGGAACACTTGGAACAGGTTCCGCGGGGGCCTCTCAAACAAAATAATACACGAAAAAAACACTTTTAGTCACTTTTCAAAACAGACCCCTCCTCCACCCCCAGTACAATCCGGAATATCTCCGGAATGGTTCCGGATATTACATGACCACTTGAGTGTAATAAACTATCACTTATTTATGATCGATTGAGGGCGAGTTCAAAAAAATCGGATGATAATTGAAGAAATGCCAGCATTTTGAAAAAGAGTTGTCGGAGGTCGGGTACATGAAGGTTAAAATAATAATTCCTGGGAAACTCTTGAAGGAACTGCTGTAGAAATTACTGACTTCAAGACTTCAGGTGTACATTATCCCTGAAGGAACTATTGTTGGAATATCTGAGTGCTTCTGATGAATTGCCTAATGAAAGTCCTAGAGACATCCTTGAATTGTCCTGGATAAATCTCAGAAGGAACTACTGGAGACATCTCTGAAGGAACTCGTGAAGAGATCCCTAAAAGATTTAGAAATTTAGAGAGAATATGAAGGTGATCGTGAAAATTTGGGCCTCTGCAATTCCTGAATAGCAGCCACGCACACACCAGCTTTCACGAGTCAAAAGGTACCGAGTGTGAAATCATAGTCCTTATTTCGTTGCCGCGTCGGTTTTCGAGAGTATCGTTCGCCTTTTCTTTTCTAACTTCATTATTTGCGGTGTCAAAAGGCTACCTTACCGGGGTCGCGCTCCCTACATCGCGTTGATGGGGCTGTCACCTTAGATATAGATGAAACGATACAGCATTTCTTGTTCAGACACTAGATGCCAGAACAGACGCTGTTTGAGCCCTCCGCCTTATTGGACAGCCGCTCGAGACACACCTCTTCAATCTAGGTGACAGTGCCCAAGCTGCACTACCCGCTAAGCACACAGCTGGAATTGATTTGCCGGTGAAAGCATGAGGTAGGAACTTGTGAGGACCAGGTTGTCAACTCACCATGTTGCAGCCCAGTGCAAAATATCTCTCAATTTTGAGCGATTCCAGTTCCAGCGAGTTTTTCAGTTCCACCTAAATCACCATTTTTCGATATCAAATTTTTATTTAGAATCACGACTAACTTTTCAAAAGGGTGTATGTGAAAATGGTTCAAAAATATTCAAAAATCTGCACTAATGGTTCGTTCGATTGCTATGAATTTTTCAGCAAAGTTAGATAACTAAATGGTGATTCCTAAGAAAATATACACTGTGAAAAAAAATCTTTTTTAACATAGAAAATATCATTTTTGTCACAAAAACTCAAATATCTCAAAACCCTATCTTTTACCAACGTATTTTTTTAGGGAAAACGGTTCATTGTATAAGCAATCTACCATAAAAATTTGGTGATGGTAAACTAATAAACAAAAAAGTTATGACAATTCAAACATTTCACAATTTTCACATTTAGTATTTTTTTTCAGTGTAAATTATTTCGGCCGGAAATCGCAGTTTGATACTGATTTTATTGTTAATGGCCATGCGTGAGTAAAACAAGCTGTTTTTATTATGTATTATGTACATTATATGTACAGTAATGTTCCGATTTTATCACGCTCTCCGCGTATTAGTCGTTTATTCATTAATTTGCTGTTACGTTTGAGGACAAGTGTTTTCCCTCTTCTTCAAGATGAATGTGGAAAGCGTGTTTTGCAACGTTAAAAATATTGAAATGGATATAGATGTTGAAGAATTAGGGGCCCATATAGCCGAGGCGGTAAACGCACGGGTATTTAGCATGACCATGCTGAGGGTGACGGGTTCGATTCCCGATCGGTCCAGGATCTTTTCGTAAAGGTAATTTCCTTGACTTCCTTGGGCATAGAGTATCTTCGTGCCTGCCATACGATATACGCATGCAAAATGGTCATTGGCGGAGGAAGCTCTCAGTTAATAACTGTGGAAGTGCTCATAGAACACTAAGCTGAGAAGCAGGCTTTGTCCCAATGAGGACGTTACGCCAAGAAGAGAGAGAGATGTTGAAGAATATTTGAAAGCATTTTTTAAAAGGGGCGTGATTAAATTGTTTAAACAAATGTCGCTGATGATACGGTGGCATGACTCTCTGTACTTAGCACTTCTGGCAATTTCTCAGTTGTTGTCGTTTTCGAACTTCCTGCGCCCTGCTTTTCCGATAATATACAGATGGCTCGTTTGTCAAAGGACGTGCAAATGCGTAAATTTGTATTCAATGTGGACATTTGGGCATAACCAGTCTCTTTCAGTTTATCTATGGTGCTTTCGGTAAGATTTCGTAACTCCTGTGAACTTTTTTTTTTCATCAAACGGTCTATAAGAGAGCGTTGAGTTGAAGACCTTTGAGAAAGGTTGTGGATAACGGTACGGCAGGAAAACGTTCCTCCAGATATGGAAACTATTATTAGAAGAAGACGTATAGACATTAAGAAGTGCTTATGTGATTTTGTAATCCGGAATGAAATCGACATGTGATGAATCATAGGTTATCAAGTTTAAGGCACCAAGCTTGGCTGTGAAAGTGAACAACAAAAGCCAGATTTAGTAATGAAGTTATTGAAAAAAAAGTGATTGTTCATGTTGTTCGTTAGATTATAATAAACAAAATCACTTATTAGTTTTAACTGACTAGTTTGGTGTTGTTTGCTTGGCTGAAGAAAAAAATTACTATAAAATCTTCAATATCCATAGCGGTAGTATTTTTTTTGCTTTTTCGTGAGCATTGTCATGGTATGTATACAGACAAACAAACGTAACACTGACGAAATTTTCATTGACCACGCCAATAACGATTATTTTGAATCTTGGTTGTGGCTTTCATAACCAGAAGAACGCCCATCGTTTTTCTTTGCGTTTGACGTTTCACACTAGCGCCTTCTGATGACGATATTGCACAACGCAGTGTTTCGTGAAACATCTCCACCGGGTGGTGGTAGTGTGAACTGGGCGATGGATTTTCACGAAAATTGTTCTAGGCGTTTCGTCTGTTTGTCTGTGGTATGTACCTCTTATGCATTTGTTGTTGTTGAAGTTACTCGCATTCTTCCGATCATAAAGTCTGTTCTCTAAGAGGTATTTTTTTTGCAGATAAACTAGACGTATACGCGTATATGAAACTTTTATTATACAGATTTTGTCTTAAAAATAAGTTTAATTCCATTTTTCTTATAATCAACAGCTTTTCAACACTATCAAGGGATTTTTTCACCAGCCACGTACAATAAAAAGTATGACACTCTCAATATTTTTGATCACAACACTGGATCGCGTATAAGTTTCAAATAGATACTATAGTAATTATGAATAATCAAACAAAAATATCATGAAAACAACTTGTTTAATTCAGGCGGTAGCCTTTACAATAGAATCAGCATCAAAATATAATTCTCAAAATAATTTACACAGAAAAAAAAAATTTTTGTTACTAAATGTAAAAATTGTGAAGTGTTTGAAATGTCATAACTTTTTGCCTTTCTCGTATACTAAGTGTACTGGAAAGGCTATATGTTCACTCCAAAAACGACTTTTTGATAGAAGGCTCGGAGGGTCAAGTCACATATACCAATCAACTCAGCTCGACGAATTGAGGTGATGTCTGTGTGTGTGTATGTGTGTGTGTGTGTATGTGTGTGTGTATGTGTGTGTACAAATAAACTCACATCACTTTTTGGCAGTAAACCTCAACCGATTTTAATGACCGACGGTTCATTCGACGCGGAATCTGGTCCCATTGTTTCCTATTGAAAATGGTTCGGATTGGTCCAGCCGTTCCGGAGTTATCAGGTATCAGTAGGTCGGCTCTAGAGGCACGTTCTCCTCCATTCGGGAAATTTGTGCCATCGCCATGAACACGAGCCTATTCATCATTTACCTGACGGAGAAGGGAAGGAAAAAGGATAGGACATGGGAAAGGACAGGTAAGGGAATAGGATCGTCATACTCGCAAAAGCGTACCACAATGGGTTCAAACAGCGCCCTGAGAAGGGCACTGTAATAACGCATAAAGCTTAAAGAGAGCCTATAGCTCTTTACCACAGCGGGTCAAGAACAACAGAACGTCCTGAAGATTCAGGTTTCTGAAGTCAGTTTCACTTAATAAGTGTTTCCCGAGTATTCGGAAACGCAATTGCGCAAAAACTGGACAGTTACATATTAAATGATACGAAGTTCCATAATCGGATTCACAGCTATCACAGGCAAATGAATCAGCTTGCTGAATATTCGCAATGTGATAACTGAGTCGGCAGTGGCCAGTCAATGCTTTGACCAGCATGCTGCAATTCTGCTTTGACAGATTTGTTAGATACTTTGCCACCCCTAGAGATGGCTCAGTACAATACAATTTTGTTTGACGACATGACTCCAAACTATTCCAGTATTGTTTGTGCTGAGTGGCAGCCCAGGTGTCAATCTGAAGCTTTACCCAACACTTGGATACCGGAATAGCTGGCTCAGGGCCAATGAAGTCATGTGATGCTCCAGTGCGAGCTAACTCATCAGCCAATTCATTTCCAGCGATGGAAGAATGGCCAGGTACCCATACAAGGTGAACAGCGTTTGCTGAATTCAGCTCCTCGATTTGAGTTCGACAAGCGATAACTATCTTCGACCTGGAGTTGGCCGAAGCAAGTGCTTTAATAGCGGCCTGGCTATCTGAACAGAAGTATATTACTTTGCCCATTACGTGCTGCTGAAGTGCTAATTGCACTCCGCACATAAGAGCAAAGATTTCGGCCTGAAAAACGGTGCAGTGTCTACCAAGTGAATAAGACTGATACAGCCTTAGCTCACGAGAGTAAACACCAGCACCTGCTCGACCTTCGAGAAGGGAGCCATCAGTGTAACATACGATGCCGTCTGAAATACTTCTCTCCAGATAACCAGATGTCCACTCTTCCCGGGAAGGGAATTTCGTGGAAAATGTCCTATATGGAAAATTACAAGCAATTGTAAGATCACTTGGAGCAAGGACAACTTTGTCCCAATTCACCAAAAGTGGAAACAACGAGGTGTGTGTTGAACTGCGGTTCACAGGAGTTTCCTCTAGTAAACCGAGTACCCATAGACGGTAAGTGCCAGAAAGTGCTTCTTGTTTGAGATGAATGTGTAGTGGGGCAACGTCAAAGAGAACTTCGAGCGCTGCCGTAGGCGTTGAAGAGAACGCTCCAGACATCGCCATTAGGCACATCCTTTGGAGATGGCCTAATTTTGATTGGACCGTTCTCACTTCGCCCTTTTGCCACCACACAAGACATCCATAAGCCAATATTGGACGAACAACAGTTGTGTAAATCCATTTGATATACTTGGGTTTAAGACCCCAAGTTGTACCAAAGGTTCGCCGGCATTGCCCGAAGGCCATACAAGCTTTCTTGATTCTGAACTCAATGTGAGGTGTCCAGGAAAGCTTGGAATCAAGAATGACTCCAACGTACTTTACCTGTTCAGTCACATTGATTTCAGAATCAAAGAGACGTAAAGATCGAACACCATTACGGTTTCGCTTTTCCGTGAAAAGAACAATACTGCCGTAATTCTGCAAAGTGACGTAAGCGCCATTCAAAATGTCGATATTTTTTGGTATATTATATATAATATCTGGTGTAAAAATAACACTGTGGTATGCCTGGTGTATTAGAATGCAAGATCTAGTCGTAATCTATCATCTATGGAAACAAACTTAGAGGATGAGCAAGAGTTTTATGCATAGTAATTAAAAAATGGCCCAAAACTATCAATGTCGCTTACGTCACTTTGCAGAATTACGGCAGAATAGATGTTTTACTCGGATTTACCGAAAGGCCATATTGGCGACACCAACCCTCAACTACCTGAAGAGCGTTTTGCATCAGGTCGAAAAGGGTGCTGATGCACATACCGACTAACAATGTTAGGTAGTCGTCGGCAAAACCATAAGTAGGAAAACCGCTATTATTGAGTTGCCTCAATAGCGTATCTGCTACGAGATTCCACAAAAATATATACCAATCAACTCAGCTCGACGAATTGAGGTGATGTCTGTGTGTGTGTATGTGTGTGTGTGTGTGTATGTGTGTGTGTATGTGTGTGTACAAATAAACTCACATCACTTTTTGGCAGTAAACCTCAACCGATTTTAATGACCGACGGTTCATTCGACGCGGAATCTGGTCCCATTGTTTCCTATTGAAAATGGTTCGGATTGGTCCAGCCGTTCCGGAGTTATGGCCATTTACGTGTTCCGGACCAGTACCTTTGGAAGGGGCCATACATAAAAATGTAACAAACACATACATGCGACACATCAAACTGCGGCATTTTGGATAACCTGATGAACAGTCAGCAAGAAAACAGTCTCAGACCATATCTGAACCGGTAGTGTTCCGGAACCAGTTCCGGGAGTCCCGCCGGAAGTGGCCAAATATAAAAGTGAACCAAATCCATGCATGCGACACATCAAACTACGGCATTTTCGATTAGCTGATGAGCAGTTAGCAAGAAAACAGTCTTAGACCTTATATGAACCGGTAGTGTTCCGGAACCGGTTCCGGATGTCCCGCTGGAAGTGGTCATATATAAAAGTGACCCAAACCCATGCATGCGGCACATCAAACTACGGCATTTTCGATTAGCTGATGAGCAGTTAGCAAGAAAACAGTCTTAGACCTTATATGAACCGGAAGTGGCCGTATATAAAAGTTGACAAAAATCTTGCATGCGGCAAATCAAATCACGGCTTTTTCGACAAATTGATGACCGGTTATTGAGGAAGTAGGCTAAGACCACATTATGGACTGTCAGTAGTGCCGAAACTAGTTCCCTCCGAAAGCGGCTAAATATAAAATTGAAAAAAACCTTTTTGAAAAAAGCTTTTTTGATAACCTAATAAACTTTAGCAAGCAAATAGGCTCAGACTATTTAAGAGACTATCGGTAGTGTTGCGCAACCGGTTCCGGGCCGGAAGTGACACCAAACCCATGCATGCGATACCTCAAATCACAGCTTTTTAGGTAACATGATGAACAGTTGCAAGAAAATAGACGCAAGCCCTATCAGTGTGTTACGGAACTGATTACGGGTGTCCCGCCAGAAATGATCAAATTTAAAAGAGAACCAATACATGCGACATATCGATGACTTTTTCAGTAACAAGATAAATGGTTAACCAACAAATAATCTCAGATCATATTTGGGAGAACCGGTAGTGTCCCAGAACTGGTGACAAGACGAGTAACGCGTCGGAAGTGGTAAAATATAGAAAGGAACTAAACCATAGCGGCGTTTTTGATAATCTGATGAACGGTCAACAAGAAAATAGTCTCAGGCCACAGTAGTTCGGAATCGGTTGCTGGTGTGATTTGATAGAAAGTGAACGAAAACCATGCATGCGATACATAAAATCGCGGCATTTTAAAAAATTTGCCGAACGGTTAGCAAGAAAATAGCCTCAAATCACATCAATATCCGGCTTTTCAGGTCACGTGATAAACAGTTGACAAAAACATAGTCTAAGACCATATTTGAGACAACCGGAATCAGTTCCAGGTGTCCCGCCGAAAGTAGTGAAACGTAAAATTTAACCAAACCCATGCAAGCTGCACATCAAATAGCGGAATTATAAAGATTAACAAAACAAATGTCAAAGCAATAAATGAAATTGTGGCTTTTTTGATAGCATGTAAACGTTGGGTAAGATTATAAATGAAGAAATGACCAAAGTCTTCATATATGCGAGAGGACGAAATCGTGACCAAAGCGATCTCTTCAAATCACACCATTTCAGATTCCTGCGGTGTAAATGTATAGTGGGATTGATCAACGTTTTATATAAAAGTATAATTTTATCGCGTCAACCTTATACAGTTTTTCAATCTCCAATCTCCGTATGCTTCTAAAATTACTGCTCACAATTTGGGTGCGGCTGGTTGAGCCCTCACTCTTCTCATTGCGATTGAAATTTGAATGGAAAATTTACATTTTCAGCATTTTCCTCGTAGGAAGGTCAAATTTTACATGAATCGTGTTACCAATGATAATAAAATATAGCCTAAAGTGTGCTGAAATAAACATTGGCGAAGATCACAAAGTGATCTGTGATTGTGAATAAAGTTAACCTTCTTCAAGCATTGGCTGACGCTCACCCCGCTGCCGTAGTGGATGGAATGGGGTCACAATGACCCCAATACACGACTAGGGTTAAGGTGGTCAAGCAGTCAACTGAGAGGTCTGATCTTTTTCTGGTCTGTTTTGTTGTTGAACATAACATCGGAATATGTATAATCAATAAGTTTCGAAAATCGATGATGGCTTTGTTAAAATTGTTGCTAGTGTAAAGTGTTTTCAGGATTCAGGAACATTTTGGCTAACGTCGAAGAAAAGTTTATGAGTACATATTCGACGAGAAAGGCACTATCACCACTAGGTGGATTAATCTGGGTTTTTGTTTATCAGTTTACCATCACCAAAATTTTATGGTAGATAGCTGATATAATGGGCCATTTCCCCTAAAAAATTGACGTTGGTAAAAAGATAGGGTTTTGAGATATTTAAGATTTTGTGACAAAGTTCATATTTTTTTAAAGTAAAAAAAGAAATTTTTACAGTGTATATTTTCTAAGGAATCATCATTTAGTTATATAACTTTTCTGAAAAATTCATAACAATCGAACAATCCGTTTTTGCTGTACAGCTTTTAGAATATTTTTGAACTATTTTCGCATACACCCTTTTGAAAAGTTACTCGTGAGTGAATATGATGGTTTAATATCGAAAAATGGCGATTTAGATGAAATTGAAAAACTGTGCGAAGTTTCAGATATTTTTGAAATGGTCGCTCAGGATCGACTGACATGACTCCGTGGAATTCCTCTTTTGTCAAAAATATCGATTCATGCTCGAACAATCTGTTGTTACAATCACAACGTTAAAATGCATTTTAAAGCTTAGAAGACTTCACATCTCTAATACTCATAAGAAACCCAAACAATGCACAGTGGGAAAAATCGTCCCAAAAAACGGATCTTTTAACGCCGCTGGTTTCGGTACGTGAAGTTGACCATTTCTGACGTAAAAAATTACGAGAAATCGATTGGTGCTAATTTCATTCACCGCACGGCACGGGAAGTGGTCCATTTTGCCCCATTTTTCCCTTTTTTCATACAAAAAGAGAATCAAAATGAACTTTCAAACATCTAACACGACTATAGATCATTGAAAATAGCTGCAGGTGTAATTGGAAGTTGATAGGACTCATAAGAATACATGGAAGAGTCTTTTAAAAGCTCATTTCACCCCATATGCCCCAGCAACTGTCGGATATTCACAATTTTTCCTAATTATGAATTGGTTTTTAATGTTACTGACATGAAGTTGATTTGTTTGGCATAAACAAAAAGCACTAGATCTTTTTTCATCAGAATCATCTTCAGTAGTTGTCCAATTTGCCCCATTTTGCCCTATATTCATGAAAAAATGAGATTCAAAATGTATTTATGAAAAGCAAATACTGCTATAGAACGTTGAAATTTGTTTTAGGTGCAATTGGAAGCTAACAGTTATCATGCGCATATATGAAAGATATTTTCCCTATTTTACCCTACATGCCCCTAAAACTGCTGGATAATAACATATTTTGTATGGTTTTGTAAAGTCGCTGGATGCAAAACATGGAGTCCTGAATCATTTTTGATACATACAAATGCGGTTTATCGAATAATACTACAATCATTCTCGGATTGGTATAAATAGCTGTCCATTTCACCCCAATTTGCGCCGATTTTTGTCATGTAATCAACATGTAATGAATAAATCAATTTGCCCTGATTTTTTGTCAAGTAATGAAAAAAATAATTTCCCTTATTAGTATTGGTACTGAAACCAATGTCATCAAAAAGACATATATATGACTTTTTCTATAATTTCAGCTTTTGATGGGGAACTAAAGGCATAATAAGCATTTTATAAAATATGTCAAATGTGCGCTAAACTGATTATATAGGGCGTCTCAAAGCACCAAATATATATATTTAAGATGCCTCATTTAATCAGTTGTGTGCATATTTTCCACAAATTAAGATTAAGGTTAATGCTTATTATACCCTGTATTCCCCACCAAAGTAATATGTTTTAACTGTCCTTTCGATTACATTGGCTTCAGAAACAAAAGTCCATCAATTCGGACATAAGCAAATGGGGGAAATCAATTCATTCATGAGGCGACAACAAATCAGGGCAAATTGGGGTAAAATGGACAGCTATTTGTACCCTCCCGTGTATGATTCTAAACCTTATCGATAAACTGTATTTGTATGTATAAAAAATGATCAAGGACTTCAAATACTGAAACCAGTGAGACGTTACAAAACAATAGAAAAAATGTTATCATTCAGCAGTTTTAGGGGCATGTAGGGCAAAATAGGGAAAATATATTTTATTTATGCGCACGATAGCTGTTAGCTTCCAATTGTAACTACAACTAATTTCAACGTTCCATTACAGTATCTGTTTCTTATAAATACATTTTAAATCTCATTTTCTATGATAATAGGGCAAAATAGGGCAAATTGAACAACTACTGAAGATGATTCTGGTGATAACAGATCTAGCGCTTTTTGTTTATGCAAACAAAAAAGAAATTCAAATCAGTAACATTAAAAATCCATTCATAATCATGTAAAATTCACAATTTTGGCAGTTGTTGGGGCATATGGGGCAATATAAGCATTTAAATGGATCTTTCATATGTGTTTATGATTTCTAATAACCTCTACTTACACCTGCAGCTATTTCCAATGATCTACAGTCGTGTTAGTTGTTTGAAAGTACATTTTGATTCTCTTTTTGTATGAAAAAAGGGAAAAATGGGGCAAAATGGACCACTTCCCGTGCCGTGCGGTGAATGAAATTAGCACCAATCGATTTCTCGTAATTTTTTACGTCAGAAATGGTCAACTTCACGTACCGAAACCAGCGGCGTTAAAAGATCCGTTTTTTGGGTCGATTTTTCCCACTGTGCAATGCTTAAAAGGTAAAATTAATCATGTTGAAACGGTTCATTCAAACGTTGCATGCGCTGTTTGATTTTGTGACATACTCATGAATAAGATAAAATGAACGACACAGATGCCTGACAATATGAATTTAGGCTTCATCTTGTTCTGAATTCATTATGCAAGTGAGCATGCCGAAAGCTTTTCAGAGCCGTCATGCTCCGTCTCACCGGCAAACGGAAGAGATCATTTCCGCTCGCTCAATTCGGCGCAACACACGGAAACCTAAAGTAGGGCACACATAAATCTGGGCGGACGTCTCCTGAGGATTTCCATAACTGGCTTCCCGTATATTTCTTTTTTGCTCCCTGTTGGTGCCAACTCTCTGCAACTGCGATGTGTGAATTGAGGGTTATAAAATGCGCATTAAAATGGAAAGCAACGGCTGTAGATGTGATGTTTTCGACGGCTGATGCTAGAGTATAGCTAGGCGTTCTTCTCCTTCCACAGTTGGATGATGCTCGACTTGCGGAAGCGTTAAGGGATCCGGTGATCGTTGGAGCTGCTGCTGCCGTTCGTATTTATTTCGCACCGTATCACGTTCCACGCGCAGCAACATAATAACCATGTCAATGAATGTATATCAACTCAATTATAATAAGCCGGAGTGTGAAAAATAGCGCGTCTCGGTTTACACAGAATCCCAACACAGCACCACCGTGGCAAACGAGCGCAGGTTGGGCTCCGTGATGAGCTGGTGCCAAAGGCAGGATAGCATTACTTGGTTCGGTGGTTGGCAGCAAGGAAGTCGATCCTGGTCTTTTAGGTGCTCGGAACGGGTTTTGGATTACCTACCTTGAGTTGTGTCTAAATTTTGACACCGACCGACAGCCCCGCAGAGTAATCTTGAGACATGAATACGAGGAAAATGCTTGCGGCCTCTACAAGGAGGACGAAATCCGATACGAAATGTAAGAAAATGTCAAACCATGCTCTCTGAGAACCATACTCTAAAAACAGAATCAATTCACCTGGTGGTGCTGATGTATTTTCGAGAGTTTATGAAAATGATAACCAAATATTCAGAACAGTAGCACAAAACTCAATTTCCATTCCGATCATTTTTGCATCTCGGATGCCTTTCTCATACCAAATATACCCAATGCATATATTCGTATTGCATGGCGTTAAAGAGCAATTTTCCACTCCATCTCAGACACTGTCTCGAATGTTATCTGGAATTTTGGATTTCCTGATAATGTGTTTTGGACTCACACTTAGACTAACAAAAATCGGTATGATTTGATATTCAGCTCTAATCATTGACGTCTGAAATTCTGGTCTGGTCTTTATTTTGGAATACCGAATAAAAATCGAATCTGAGCCGTTTAAATAGCAAATAATGTGGAAGCCCTGGAGGAATTCTTGAAAAAAAAAGTCATGAAGCCATTCTCGGAGAACTTCCAAGTAAAGAAATCCTAGGAAAAATCCTTGAGTTCATCTGAAGGAATTGCTGGTAGAAACTTCATTTGGAATATTAGGTGAAAGTCTTGAACGAATCGCTGAATGTATTCAAAAGAAATTTCTGGGGAAATTGAAGAAGGAATTCCAAGAAAAATTTCTGGACGAACCCCTGGAAAAAAAATCCGAAAGAGCAATCCCTTGACAAATGTCTGAAAGAATTATTGGAGGAATTATGGTGAGAGTTTCTGACAGAACCCTGACAAGTTCGTGAAGAAAATGCTGAAAGAGTCCTCGTGGGAATTCATCTTTGGAGAAATTTCTGCAACAAATTCTCACAAAAGAAGGAAATCTAGAAGGAAATCTCTGGAGAAATTCCTGAAGATATCCTCGGAAAAGCCCTATAACAATCGTTGGAGGAAACGCTGGATACATTCCTGAACGGTTTCCGGAAGAACCTTCGAAGGAACATTTAAACCAACTCCCTAAAAACATCCCTTAAGCAATTCCTAGAAGAATCTTTAGATAAAATCCTGAAGAAATACATGAATAGCTTCCTGAATGATTTCTTAGGGAAAAAATCTCCAGATTTTTTTTCACGAACCCCTGAAAAGATCCCAAGAAGAGTTCAAAAAGGAATCATTGAAGGTATTCCTGAAATATAACCTGAAAGCAATTCTGATTTATGTCCTAAGCAATTTCTGCAGGAATCTCTAAAGAAATTGATGAAGAAATTCCGCTCCTTTTATGTGAATCCAAGTGAACTTAAATTTACATGATTTTTTCTAAGAGTGCATGGAAGTGATTCCTGATGGAATTTCTAGAGAAATCCCTGGAGGAATTCCTGGTGGAATCCCAGGTAGAAATCCCGGAAGAATCCTGGAGTCATGAAAGATTCCCAAAGGAATCCCCGGAGAAATTTTTGAAAAGGCCCCGAAAGAATTCCTAAGAAATCGACGGAAAAACATATGGAAGAATCCCTGGAGGAATTTCTTGAACAATTCTCTGAAGGAATCATCGGAGGAATTTCTGGGGTAGTCCCTGAAGGAGTCCCATGAGGAATTCCAGGAATGTTTCCTGGAGAAGCTTCTGGGTGCATTCCTGCAGGCATCCCTTAAGGAATTCATGGAGGCATCCCTGAAGGGATTGCTGGAGGAATTTCTATAAAAATCCCTGCCTATAGGAATTCTTGAAGAAATCCCTGTAGAAATTCTTAGAGGAGTAATTCCTGATGAATTCCTTGGAGGAATCCCTGGAGGAATAACTGAACAGGAATTTCTGGAAGAATCGCTGGAGAAGTTGCTGGAGGAATCCACTAAGCAATTCTTGGAAAACCTACTGAAAGTATTCCTTAAAAATCTCCAGATAAATTCATGGATGAAACCCTTAAAAATCCCTGGAGGATTTTTTATGAAGAAATCCCTGGAGGAATCCCTGGAGGAATTTCTGGAGTAATCCCTGAGGAATGTCTGGATGGATCCCTGGAGTAGTTTCTGAATGCATTCCTGAAGGCATCCCTGGAGAAATTCCTGGAGGAATTCCTAAAGAAGTTCCTGGAGGAATCCCTGGAGAAATCTACGGAGGAATTCCTTTAGACAGTCCTGGAGGAATACCTGCAGGTATTCCTGGAGTAATTCCTGGATAAATTCCTGCAGAAATTCCTGAAGAGAAATTTCTGGAGGAATTCCTGGATGAATTCCGGAAGAAATTCCTGGAGAAATTCTTGGTGTAATTCCTGGAGGAATTCCTGAAGAGAAATCCCTGGAGGAAATCCTAATGAAATCCTTGAAGAACTTACTGAAGAGGAATTTCAGAAGGAATCGCTGTAGGAATTCCTGGAAGAATCCTCGAAGCAATTTTTCGAAAAAACCCCTAAAGAATTCCTTAGAAAACGCCGGAGGAGTTCATGGATGAAACCCTTAAAAATCCCTGGAGGATTTTTTTTTTCGAAGAAATCCCTAGAGGAATCCTTGGAGGAATTCCTGTTGAAATTCCTGGAAGAATCCCTAGAGGAATTCCTTGACTCATCCCTGGGGTAATTCCTGGAGGAATCTCTGCAGGAATTCCTTGGGGAAGTCCTGGAGGAAATCCTGGAGGAAATCCTGGAGGAATTTCTGAAGGAATTCCTTGAGGAAATCCTGGAAGAATTCTTGGTGGGATTCCTGGGGCAATTTCTGGAGGAATTCCACCATTTATTTACTTGAGAAATTCCTGGAGGAATCACTGAAGAAACATTTCTGAAGGAATCGCTGGACTAATTCGTGGAGGAATCCCCGAAGGAATTCTTAGAAAATCCCCCTTAGAAATCGTCGGAGGAATTCATGGATGAATTCCTTAAAAATCCCTGGAAGATTTTTGTTTTTGGAAAAATCCCTGGAGGAACCCTTGGAGGAATTTCTGGGGTAATCCCTGAAGGAGTAATAGTCCTGGGGTAATTCCTGGAGGGATTCCTGGAGAAGCTCTTGGATGCAAACCTAAAGGCATCCCTGGAGGATTTTTTGAAAAATCCCCTAAAAGAATCTCTAATGGAATTCCTAAAGGAATATCTGAAGAAATTCCTGGAGGAATATCTGGAGGAATCCCAGGAGGAATTCCTGGAGGAGTTCCGTGAGGAATACCTGGAGGGATTCCTCGAGGAATTCCTGGAGGATCTCTTGAAGGAATTTCTGGAGGAGTTCCTGAAGGAATTTCTAAAATCCTGGAGGAATTCCTGATGGGATTCCTGAGGGAATACTTGGAGGAATTCTCGAAAGGGATTCCTGGAGGAATTCCTGAAGTAATTGGTGGAGGAATTCCCGGAGTAATTCCCGGAGTAATACCCGGAGTAATTCCTGGAGTAATTCCCGGAAGAATTCGAATTCTCGAAGAAATTTCCGGAGTATTTGCTGGAGGAATTCCCGGAGTAATTACTGGAGAAATTCCCGGAGGAATTCCCGGAGTAATTCCCGGAGTAATTCCTGGAGGAATCCCTGGAGGAATCCCTGGAAGAATTCTTGGTGGAATTCCTGGAGGAATCTCCGGAGGAATTCCTGGAGGAATCTCCGGAGGAATTCCTGGAGGAGTCCCATCAGGAATTCCTAGAGGAATTCCTGCAAGAATTCCTGGAGGAATCCTAGGAGAAGTTCCTTGAGGATACCCTTTAAAAGCTCGTGGAGGATTTCTGGACGAATATCGGGGAGGATCCCGGCAGGAATTCCAAGACGAATCGCTGAAGGAATTGCTTGAGGAATCTCTGCAGGAATTCCGGGAGGAATCACTGAGGAAATCGCTAGAGGAATTGCAGGAGAAATTCGTCGGGATTTTTTTAGGAATTCATTAGGAAATTCCTGGAGTAATTCCTGCAGGAATTTCTAGATTAATTATAGATTTCTGGGAGAAAATCCTGCAAATAATTTCAGATGGAATCTCTAGCAAAATAAGCCATTAAAGAGTTGCATAAGTCTAACTACGTCAGCTACATTGTACGTTAACTTTCATATATCTGTAGTGTTTCCTTTCGAAACCTCACGAACATTTCGTCATATGGAAGCATTTTGTTGAACTGACACATTATTTAAATATTCAAAAATTCTTCATTCCACATTTACGACCACCACGGATGCAAGCAATGCAATTATTCGCATGGTAACGTGTTCAAGAGTTCAAATGTCAACTGCCCCAAGACATCCCAACAATCAGCATGCTTCAGGTTCAGCACACGGTCTTTGCAACAGCAGCAGCAGCAGCAACTGACATTATCCGTTCCGTTCGCAATTCGCAGGAAGAAACACGAGAACATGAAGCTTTCAAAGAAACATCAAGTGCTTGTACGTGCACATGACATGTTGGCGCACAGAGGATCACTTCAAAATAATAATCTCTTCTGGATTCGTTCGTTACATCAGCCACCGAATAAAAGCCAGCATTTCCATTACCGGGAAGCAAAAAGTGTTTTTGATTGCACCCTGCCCGCCCATGGACAAAGCTCGGAATAGGAACGACGACGGCCATGTGCTCAATTACACCCACGCCGCCGCCACACACTGCGCAAAAAAGAAATCCAATTTCCACCGGAACAAAGTCAGTTCACATTGCACAAAAATCATACTTTACGTCCGGTTCGTGTACCAACCAACTACTGATCCATCATGCGGCTCTAGAAGGATGGTATCCGGTACGCGGGAGAAGCGCTTGATTACACTCACTTGATTTGCTTTCGTGGAGTTGTTCATTTCATAAATCAAGACTGATGCACGGCATCCGCTCCTTTTTTGTCGAACTTGCCGGTTTTTATTCAACCCCACCGACTGGGTTGCCCCAGTCAACGCTGATGAAAATTAGCGCTTGAATAGTTGAGAGGAGAAAAAACGCTATGCTGGTCAACCATACACCGTTTGACTTTAGAAAAAAAATCCAAATGCATAAGCGAGTGATATCTAGGCTTGAGACGGTAAGAAATAAGAGGGGCGTCCACCAGATACTTTTGTTAACTCATTGTTACCGTTCAAAATTAATTTCGGTCAGGTCAACCAGCTATTCACATCACAATAGCTGGTCGTTTGAAATTTGGGAATGAAACTCGCTTGATCAAATACCTAATTAAATATTAACCTCTCTGTTGTATTTACATCTACGGGCTGGAAGCCACTGACAAAATAACCCATCTTCACCATCAACTGCAAATATCTTCGTTCTTCATTTGTGCTTCCCTCACAGAAACTGCAACTTCAAAGCACACTTCATATCACTCACTCGTTTCGGTTGTCACTCTGTCCCTCGTACTACTCGCAGAGCTAATACCGAGAAGGTATGAAAGTTCTTCTCCTCAGTCAACTTTTCACCGCGTGACATCGTCTATTTTCCGCACAACTCGGTGCGTTGTCTTCTGTGCTCAACTTTGTTGCCAGATAGCTATTTGTCTTCGCTGGAGAAAACAGATTCCAAAGATAAATATGTATTTACTCGCGCGAGTATTCGCTAGCACAGCAAACACACCCACCCGGGCCGATGTAGGACAGCAGGGTAGCTTAACACTCTTGCTTGCTTGCTAGATAAGCATCAAACATCAGCTCTGCAACAGCGAGGGCACGTTTGGTTACCACCAACTAGCTGGGGATAGAATGCGTCATAGTCAAAGTTCTTGGCTTGGTGAACCCATAGTGAAAAGATATCGCTCTCTTGTTACTGAAATGGCAATGAGCGACCAAGAACAAGGATCGGTTGAGTTCAGAGGTATAGTTAACCCTTTGGAGCCGGAGGGGTCATATATGACCCCTACATAGAAACGGCTGTATAAATTCACCTATTCCATAAAACAGGATACTGTCTGCGGCAAAGTTGTTGCAAATTGAGTCCTCTTTTAGGGAAAAAGAGGAAAATTTGTTTTTGGGACTTCATTGATAATCTAGAACATCCTGAACAACATGAAATTTGGAAAAACGAAATAATTGACATGCCAGATGTTCTCAAAGCTGAACTTGGATGTGGGTTACGTTTATATGTATTCATCTAGTCTTCGTCAAGAATATCAAAAGGTGTTTTATATTCTGTGATGTTCTAGGTGTTCCAAACTGTCCTATAATGAAGTCCTTCAAATCTACTAAAATAATTTTATGTATTTCGTAACAAATAATTGCATTGCATAAACTACTGGGATACGTGACGCTTTTGACATCTACAATGTCACACACTATAGGGATATTCCAGGTCAGCCAAACTACCTTGGAGTTCAGTACTTTAGGTCTATACTCGTAACAGTGGCCATATTTGTTGTACTGAGTAACGTTGCATAATCAACCGCAGTTACTGTAGCAATCTGAAGTGTACTAGCTTATTATAAACCTTTGCAACATTCAGGATCGTCCAAACTGTTCTACAATGAAGTCCCTCAAATCTACAACAATAACTTTATATGTTTTTACCATAAATTATAGTATTGCATAATCTGCTGGGATACGCGAAGCTCTTGAAATCTCAAATGCTCAAATGTCATTTAAAGACACTACAGGGATATTCTACATCAGCCAAACTACCTTGGAGCTCAGAACTTCAGGTCTACATTCGTAACAGTATCCATATCTGTTATGCTGAGTACAGCTGCGTAATCAGCCGCAGTAACTGGAGCAATCTGAAGTCTACTTTTTTATTATAAACTTTTGGGACATTCAGGCTCGTCCAAACTGTTCTATAATTAAGTACTTCAAATCTTCAAGAATAACTTTATGTGTTTTCATCACAAATTATAGTATTGCATAATCTGGTGGGATCTGCGAAATCTCAAATGCTCAAATGTCATTTGGAGACACTACAGGGATATTCTAGATCAGCCAACTAACTTGCAGCTCAGAACTTCAGGTCTACACTCGTAACAGTATCCATATCTGTTATACTGAGTACCGCTGCGTAATCAGTCGCAGTAACTGGAGCAATCTGAATTCTACTTTTTTATTATAAACCATCGGGACATTCAGGCTCATCCAAACTGTTCTATAACTAAGTACTTCAAATCTTCAAGGATAACTTTATGTGTTTTTACCATAAATTATAGTATTGCTGGGATCCACGAAGCTCTTGAAATTTCAAATGCTCAAATGTCATTTAAAGACACTACAGGGATATTCCAGGTCAGCCAAACTACATTAGAGTTGAGGGCTTCAGGTCTACACTCGTAACAACAGCCATATCTGCTATACTGAGTAAAGTTGCATATTTATCCGTGGTTACTAGACCAATCTGAAGTCTACTTTTTTATTGTAAACCTTTGAGGCATTCAGGTTCATCCAAACTGTTCTATAATGAAGTCTTTCAAATCCACAAGAATAACTTTATGCGTTCTCACCACAAATAATAGCAAAGCATAATCTGTTGGGATCCGTTAAGCTCTTGAAATCTCAAATGTCATCAAGAGACACTATGGGAATGTTCCAGGTCAGCCAAACTGTCTACAGTATATTATTGTGAACCTTTGGGACAGTGAGGGTCGTCCAAAATATCTTAAAGTTTAGTTCTTGATAGTAACAGTAGTTATTCTCACAATGAACTCTAAAATGTAATTCTCAATCCCCCTGGTATATCATGAATCATTTCAAGATAGTTTTAAGATATTCCAGATCAACAACACTACTCCGGAGACCATAGCTTCAGGCCTGCACTTATGATAATAGCTTTTGCCACTACGTTAAGTAGTGTTACATAATCCACTGTAAAGCAGTTAAAGGGAAAAAAAGCGTTGTTATGTAAATTTGGGATATAAGGGCTTCCATACTGTTATGAAGCTTAGTTGATAAAAACATGTAACTTTCAGAAGACTTACTGGACATGATAGATTACAAACCGAAGCTTTCAATGAAAAACGTTATCATTACACCCGTAGACATAAGGATCTAAACTCAAGAACAGTTTGGATGACCTGGGATATCCTGATTGATCTGATATTGTCTATTAACCTTTCAGCAGACTTACTGGACATGATAGATTACAAATCGTAGCTTTGTATAATGAAAGACGTCACCGTTACACATGTAGCCTTAAGGATCTAAACACAAGAACAGTTTGGATGACGTAGGATATCTCGACTGATCTGATATTGTCTGATAACCTTTCAGAAGACTTGCTGGACATGATAGATTACAAATCGTAGCTTTGTATAATGGAAGAAGTTACCGTTACAATCGTAGACTTTAGGATCTAAACTCAAGAACAGATTGGTATGACCTACGACTTATCTGATATTGTCTATTAACCTTTTAGGAGACTAACTGGATATGATAGATTACAAATCGAAGCTTTGTATAATGAAAGACGTCACGTTTACACCTGTAGACTTTAGGATCTAAACTCAAGAACAGTTTGGATGATTTAGGATATCTCAACTGATGTGATATTATCTTTCAACCTTTCAGAAGACTTGCATGATAGGTTGCAAACCGTAGCTTTGTATAATGAAAGAAGTTACCGTTACACCCATGGACATAAGGATCTTAACTCAAAAATAGTTTGGATGACCTAGGATATCCAGAAAAAATATTCTTCATAATATTTTACCTTTTTTATGCTATTGACCACCAAACCTACAGAAAAACGTAGGAAAAACTCCATAATAACGCTTGCAAAAATTCTGGCTTCAAAGGGTTAAGCAAATGGATGTGTTTGTTTAGTAGTAGTTGCATTATTAAAAAAAAACCCAGATTAATCCACCTATTGGTGATAGCGCCTTTATCGTCGAATATGTACTCTAAGATATTTCCGTCGCCATAAGCCGAAGTGTTCCTGAATCCTGAAAATACTCTAGAATGGAACAAATATCATTTTCTTCTTTTGTCACAGTGCTCGTTCGTCAATGAGGGGGTGGAGTTGATAAATAATAAATGTATTTGATGAAAAAAAAAAATACTCAAACAATTAGGCAAAACCGCCTTATTTATCGGGTTTGGTAAGAAATTTTCTGGAGGACTCTTCACCTTAAAATTTAAAAATTTATTGGTTCATTCATTTGTGCCCTTCCTCAAAATATTGAATTCCGACCCAAAATCTCCAAGGGGGGGCCCCTCTTGACTTAAGAGAAAATCAAAATTTGTGTCAGCCTTGTTCAGAAAAGCAAGAACCTTATCAAAGCCATAATCGAATTTGGAAACTTATTGATGGCTCATATTCCTATGTTATGTATTATGTTAAACGTATAAGCAGAGCTGAATAATATTATACCTCTCAGTTAACTGCTTGACCACCTTCACTAGCACTGGATGCCGAACATTATCAAGACATTTCAGCATTTTTTTTCTGCACAGTTTTGCCTTTACTTTATTATCATTGGTTATACTGCCGTTCTACGCATGATTATCCCATGTTATATGGGATTCCCATATAACATGGGACAATTGGGCGTGGAACGGCAGTATAAGATTCACGTAAAATTTGACAAAAAAAGTGCAAGCAAGTAAAATTTCAATCGAAAAAGCCGCTCTTTGATGTGTCGCATGCATGGGTTATGTTCACTTTTATATTTGGCCACTTCCGGCGGGACACCCGGAATCGGTTCCAGAACACTACCGGTTCAGATATAGTCTGAGACTATTTTTCTACTTCCCGTTCATCAGATAATCGAAAATGCAGTGGTTTGATGGGTCGCATGCATGGGTTTGTTGCATTTTCATATCTGGTCCCTTCCTGGGGTACCGGTCCGGAGCACCTAAATGGCCATAACTCCGGAACGGCTGGACCGATCTGAACCATTTTTAATAGGAAACAATGGGGCAATATACCGCGTCGAATGAACCATCGGTCGTTGAAATCGGTTCATATTTACTATCTAAAAAAGAGGTGACCTTTTTGTACACATACACACACACATACACACACACACACACACACACACACACACACACACACACACACACACACACACACACACACATACATACACACAGACACCATCTCAACTCGTCGAGCTGAGTCGATTGGTACCGTATGCGTGATAATGTTTGCACCATCGTTAAATAAAATTCCAGTTTTACTTGTGAAGACAATGTATTGGTTTTATTTGCAGGCATTTAAGCTATAACTCATATCATAGTAGACTGTGAATAAAAAGTGTTGATTTTCTTAGTTTAACGCTTGCATAATGACTAAGTGGCAAACTAGCTCGTGATTTGTCCACGCGCAAACGTCGAAAAGTATCCGTGGTAGAGTCAAAGTCAATATTAACAATTTTTGAATTTATTTTTTTATTTTGACATTGCCTAATGGTGTAGACATTGACACACAAAAAAAAGTTATGATAACTATTGATTCTGGAATTTGGAACGGATCGATAGTTTTTCGGAAATCGAAAAAAACGGAGGTTGCGTTCGGGCAAATTCAAGACTTTCTTATATGGCGCTACTCGTAGCTCCTGGATGCCATTGGTAACAATGTAAGTTTTTTTTCTATGGTCGAAGGATCATAAAGGCCACCGTAATTTTCCTTTTCGATATGCCATGCCATTTAGTCGCTGATTTAGCGTTTCTTTGCCATTTTTCTCATTCAGCGCATATAATTCACCCAAATCTTATTTTTGGTGGCAGCGATAGCTTTCTTAATCCATGTTAACCTTGGACGACCAGTGGACACCTTCGGGAATAGTTGCCCTTGCTTTTTTTCGGTCTAAGATCGTTTTACGGTTCTCCTGAACACTCCTGAAATGTCTTTTTTAACATTTGCGCGTGGACAAGTCCCGACTACCGCTGCTACCCCTTCATGGTGCAAACTTTAAACTTAAGAAATCGAATTTTTTTTACCCGCAACCTACTGTGATATGAGTTAGAGCTTACGTGCATGCAATAAAAACCAAGACATTGTGTGTACAGGTGACATGGGTACCTTATTTGTACGATGGTGCAAACATTATCACGCATACGGTATATAACACTTGACCACTCCGGGGGCTCTATCAAATTTTCGTTTTTGGAGTGAACATACAGCCTTTCGGTACACCTTGGTGTACGAGAATGGCAAAAATACGTGATTTTGTCTTCAACCATGTTTGAAGACAGTAATGTTGTTACTTTTCATCTGAACCGTTATGTGTCCGATAATTTTTTGCTTTTTTCTACACCGTGCTTTTTAAATGGGAGCTGGGTACCCGGGTACCCTGTCGGCCACATAAGGGTTAAGGACTACCCAGACAACCAATTTGCACGTATAATGAAGTATATGTTCATGTTATACGTACTTTTATGCGGTATAGTTACACCGCATAAGATGCAGTAAAAGTGCCTTATGCGTACAAAAGTGGAGGCGCTATACGTGCATTGACGGAAAAGTATTAACGCCATATGACTTCAAGCGATATCTTATGTGGTGTACGGTGTGCACTATTGCGACGTAATATAGCATCTTATGCGACTTAATAATATTCGAAAAAAAATTCTTGTCACCTCAGTATCGAATTAAGAACCTTTGGATTTTCGAGCCACACTTCACACTCAAGGCGAAACTGGAAGCATTTCCTCATTTTTCCAGTTTTTGATTTTTTAAAAAATAACGAAGCAATACTTTCAAAAACGGTTTTCGTACACATGTAGAGTATGGATCAACGTATGTTCTGAATTTTTTTCGTGTTGAAAAAGTTTTCCATTTGTTCAAAAACTATTTTTTTATGAAATTTCGTTCAAAACTGCTTTCTGCAAAAACGAAAAACATTGTCCACTACGAAAAAAAATCAGAGGATACCTTGATCCATCCTCTACATGTGCACGAAACCCGATTTTGAAAATATTGCTTCGTTATTTAATAAAAAAAATGAAAAACCAAAAAGTGAGTAAATGCTTCCAGTTTCGCCTTAACACCAAATACCACTTATGAAACACAATGATTAATAGCCATAACATTTTAACTCACCTCAGTGTTAAAATGACGAAGCGTGATTTTGCGCACAGTTATTACTACCCCTCTCTTCCTAGCACCACCCATTCATTGTTAATTATCAGGTCAACAAAACAAAAATGATGACTTAGTAGCTTGTTTTGTAATCATAATGATGATGACTGTTAACTTTCTTGTAGCTTTTTGCCACTCCAACGACAGATCCCCAGGTAGGATAAAGTCGTGACTGTCGACACTGCGTCGGACTGAAAACGAAAACATCAGGGATGCATGTCGGGTCGGATGAGAAATGACAGAAAGTTCGCTGAAAACTTCGCTTCGCTAGTCCAACTGGCAAACTCCGATTTGGTGCTGCGAGGTCAATATGTATTTATTCAATGATTCTCTAAAAAAATTCTCGAGGATTTTTTGTTTTGTTTCTGCAGGACTTCCTTCAGAAATTACGCTAGGTAGTAGTTTATGATTTTTTTTTTTGTACAAATTCCTTCTGAAATTGAATTTGAAATTTTTCCGAGAATCTTCTATGGGATTTTGAAAGAATATCTGCAGATATTTTGCAAGCATTTTTCGCCTGGAATTACTTGCAATGATCCTCCATCCAAACCGACATCTCTAATTTTCAAGAGCCCTAATCTGAAGAACCGAATATTAGTTTGTAATGAAAAGATGATCGATTGGGCACCAATCCATGTGTGGTTTTGCCAGATATTCACCTTAAGGAGATTAAGGTGTTTCTACAGACATTCTTCTAGGTACTATCCTAGTCATTTATTCAGAAATTCACCTCAAGAATTCTTGTTCAGGAATTCCTTCAAAAAATTCAAGAATTTTTTCTAGGAGATTCTAAAATCAAGGAGTTTTTTAAGAGAGCTTTGAAATTCTTCAATACCTCCAGGGATTTCTTAAAAAAATCTTTAATGATGTTTGTACAATTTCTGAAGAAAAAAAACTGAAAAGTCCCAGCAGGAATCTCTGAACAAGCTTTGCAAGTATCTTTAAAGACGTCCCAGGAGATGGAACCACAAAAACACTTTTATATAATTTTTTTGTGGATTTTTTTGCGAAGAATTCTCGGAGACATCCTGAGAAGAATTTCCGAATTAATTTTTGTACAATTTGTAAACAATCTGAAAACCCCCTTGGAAGAAGTTGTGAAGAAATTTCTTTACTGGAATTGCTGAAGAAATCCCAAATATTTTGAAGAAGTCTCTGGAGCAGCAGGAATTTCAGAAAAAAAAAACTGAAGTAATTTATGAAAAAAATGCAAGTAGAATCCCTGCAGCAATCTTTGAGAACAGTTTTGAATGATTCTCTGGAGGAATATCCGAAAAAGGAAATGGAAATAAAATGGAGGAAATATTGAGAAAACCAAAGAGGAATTTCTTAAGAGCTTCCGGAAGAAATACTTGGAAAAACTTCTAGGGAAATTCTTAGAAAACTAATATTGAGGTATTTATGGAAAAATTCTAGGATTTATTGTTCCCTTCAAAAAAATATTTGGAGAATATCCTGAAAATGTTGCTGAAGAAATCTGTGGAGGAATATTTGAAAAACAAATCTTGAAGAAATATCCGGAAAAAAGCATAGATGAGCGTTCGCAATGATCCATAGCATATATGATATTAAATCCATTGTTCTTGATATATTTCAAGAGGAATTTCCGTAGAAATTCCTATTAAATATTTTTGAATAAATTTTTTGAAGAATCCATGGAGAAATTAGGAGCTATTTTTGAAAGAAATGTCAAATAAATTTCTAGGGTAGTAAAAGAAGAAGTATCTGGAGAAAACTCTGTCAGAATCTTTGTATGAATTGCTGCAGGAGTCTCCGGAGGAATTTCTGCCTGAATCAGTAAAAGTAATAACGCAAGAATGTCTGAACGAGTTCCTGCAGAACTTTGTGGGATAAATTTCGTGAGAATTTCTAATAGAATCCGTTGAGCAAATCCTGAATATAGAAAATTCTCTGGAGAAATCTTACTCAAGAACGAAGCATAGTAGAAGTATTATAAAATGGAATCAGTTTTACAGGACATTTTTTATTTTTCAAAATGAATAATAAAAAGCAGATTAACTATTTCAGCTTTCAAACAAAGTATATTTGTAAAAAAAAACGATCGATACGACTCAATCCTACATTTTTTTTTTAATACGCTCAATTTTTGTTCCTTGAACATGATCAAATACTGCTAAGATGAGACAAGAAGCCGTTTCCTTTAAAAATCTCCCATTATTAACAATGGCACCTGATAAATAGGCAATCTGCTTACTACCAGTACTCCTATGCCATGCCGCTGCCCCCAATATGAATTTCTCATGATCACGTGTTGTCACAGAGGAAAACATGGGCAACGTTTTCTTCAATCAGAATGTAGCCTTTTTTTAGCTACCTGTTGGGTTACTACAAAATTGACGAATACGTTGCATCGTTCTTGAGTTATGATTTTTTAAAGTAAGAAGTGTCAGGGGAAAACAAAAACATTCCACCTGAGTTTTCCGGGAAAATGGGCGAACCTGATTTTTTCTCATTTTGTTTTTTTTTTTTATTCATATATGAATCTGAGGCCCTTCGGCCCAAACCCGTATGGTAAAAAAAATCCAGGAATCTCTTGAGAAATTTCCAATTCTTAGAAGAATTGACCTAAAAGTATTCTTTGAGTAATTTTTGGAGGAAATGATGAGAAAATTTGTGGAATTTATGAGGAAATTCTTAAAAATTCATGAAAAAACCTATGGGGGAATTTTCAAGAAAAGCCGTGAGTGCTTTTCTGATGAAATTCTTGAAAAAATTCTCTAAAATTTCCGAAGGAAATTCTAGAGAAAATGTGAAGCGATCTATAGAAATTGTTCTAATGAACTTTTAAAAGAAATCCGTGGAAGACTTTCCGGAAGGAATTGTTGGATGATTTTCTAATGGAATCCATCCATCGGAAGGAATACAGGGAAAGTTATATAAAGTCTTAAATTTCCAAATTATTTTTTAAGAAAATTAAAAAAAAAATAAAGAAATCAATGGGAAAACGAATAAAAAAATATAAATCATTGGGATCACCCTATTTTGCTTATAATTTTTTCTATCTGTATTAACGAGATTTTTAGCCCTAGGCTAGTTCATCACTGAGGAAGACTACAAGTGGTCGTCGAAATACGCATATCTGTTAAAGTATAAGGGTAATTCTCGCTGAGACCGGCCCACTATTTACACCTTGCCTTCAAAAATGTTTAAGGTGCCGATTTTCTGAAAGCCATCGCCTAAAAAGTAAGAAAAATGCATTTGGTTACTCAAATTGATGGACCCCCCGTTAGTTAGAGCCACAACAATTTTTGCAGACCCCTCGATTTTGGTCAAATGGTGGCTCACTTCAACCGTTATAACTCGAAAGTTTTTCCAACAACCACCTCAAAACGAATTGTTGTTGAAAAGAGGAAAGATAGAGCTACTATTTACAATAATAAAAAGTTGGATCGGCCATATTGATTATGGCCGCCATCTTGGATTTTTATACCAAAACATTTTTTCACCATGAGGGCAACCACCGATTTTCAAAATGTTTGCATCAATTGAAAGCTGGGATATTTATACATAACATATCAAAAAATTAGAGATGTCTTTTTCTTCTTTCAAAAGTTATCTGCGGTTTTGTAAATAAAGCCACGTTTCCTCCATTCATTTCCATGCGCACCGGCAACGACATGCAACAGCATCCGAGTTTACGCCTGCATGTATACACAAAGACGCGTGCCGCAAAATTTGGCCAAATCGGAGGTTCATTTCCGTTTTTGACTGTTTCTCAATAATGCGGGCATTGTTTTTATAACTTTTTAAGTGTTTTGAAAAGCTTAACTCTTCAGCTTTCCATTAGTGGGTTCAGAATTCAAATTCGTGTTCGTAAACACTGCGAACTAACGCTGCATTTATGTAAACGGCCAGCACCGGGCCCAGTGCGCAAAAGTGGCATGATTTACAAAACGGCAGATATTTTTATTCCGTGTTGGGTATTAGCATCACTGCGACCATTGTTTTGATCTATTGTGACATATTCCCCATTTTTGTTTAGCTTTGTCTGGATAACGTACCACTATTGGGAGTGGTCGTCATCACTTGACATAAAGCATTTCCCCAGCACGGTAAAAAAAAACGGCAGATAACTTTTGAAAGAAGAAAAAGACATCTCTAATTTTTTGATATGTTATGTATAAATGTCCCAGCTTTCAATTAATGCAAAAATTTTGAAAATCGGTGGTTGCCCTCATGGTGAAAAAAATGTTTTGGTATAAAAATCCAAGATGGCGGCCAAAATCAATGTGGCCGACCCAACTTTTTATTATTGTAAAAAGTAGCTCTATCTTTCCTCTTTTCAACAACAATTCGTTTTGAGGTGGTTGTTGGAGAAACTTTCGAGTTATAACGGTTTAAATGAGCCACCATTTGACCAAAATCGAGGGGTCTGCAAAAAATGTTGTGGCTCTAATTAACGGGGGGTCCATCAATTTGAGTAACCAAATGCATTTTTCTTACTTTTTAGGCGAAGGCTTTCAGAAAATCGGCACCTTAAACATATTTGAAGGCAAGGTGTAAATAGTGGGCCGGTCTCAGCGAGAATTACCCATAAGCAAAATAGGGCGGAATTAAAAGGTACATAACTGATTGCACTCATTTGAAGGAAAAAACACATTTAAGGTTTCAATAAATAATATTAAAAATGTGATTATGACCATTACAGAAATATTCTAAAAAACTACACAGTTACATTTTTTAAATATTTTGCTATCGTCTTAAACCCTTAAAGCAGTTTAATAATCAAATTCATCAATGTAATGATTTCAAATTTATCGCAAATAGGCAAAATAATCACGTAAGGTACCCCGGGGCAAGTGAGAGTCGGGGGCAAGTGAGACCTATAGCTAGTATTTTTTTTATTATTTATTTTTAAGACTAACATTCTTCATAGAAAACATAGGTATCACACCTACGGATACTTTGAAAACAAAAAATGTTATTGTTTCAACCATATACGTTATTGTTGTTCATATGTAATTTTCAATTCACTAGTTAAGATTGACGTGCTCTACTACATTCGTCGTTTAAAAATAGATTTGTTATTCTACAAATATTTTTTTTTGGTTTCAGGATAGTATTTAGAGCTCATGCAAATGATTTCAAGCGAAAAAGCTGTATTTTATTTTTATTTATTACCTTTAGTTTACTGCTCTCACTTGCCCCAGTGCATTCCGCTATTTGAGGCAAGTGGGACCTATAAGAATAAACAAACAAAATTTTATGGGTTCATCTCGCCTTGTCCAGCCTAAGATGAAATAAGCACGAAAGTTAATAAAAATTGATGCGTTAAGTAATCTACTGTTGAATTATACTGTATTACCTCTATTAAGATGATGAAATTCTTGTTAAAAATGGTAAAACCTTGGGTAAAACAAAAAAAAAACAAAAGCATGTATTTTTTATGTTTTTCTCTAAATATCTTACATTTTTTCACTAAACACTACATAATGCATTCTTCTGAGCATTCGGGAACCGTTCATAAAAAATTAAAATAGGGAAATGGCCTTTTCAAAATGTATGATTAAAAAAAACATTATTTAATGATCGTAAGATTATGTAAGGAAGAAGATATTACTGAAAATCTCGAAACTCCAGATTTGCTATTGGTGAGAATCATCAACTATACACATAATAGAGACCAAGTTTCGAAATCTTTTGTCTCTTCACTTTACGGCGCTTTTTGTATAAAAAAAAATCAATTTATTTTGCATGAGCTGCTAGAGTTGATTCAATTTCCCCCAGCGATTTGTTATGTGTTACGTAATTTATGCATGATACCATAAATCTCTTCTTATTTTAATCTCTAAACATAGTCATTCATATAAGAGATTTATGATTTATGTTACCTTATTTGTTTCAACTTATATTAAGCCCTTTGAACAAAAACTCTGAATAGGTCCCACTTGCCCCGTGAAACGCAGTAAATGAAGATCTGCTACACTTTTCTTTATATGCATAATATAAGGAATGTAAAAATTTTAAAACAGTTTTAATGCACGTTAATAAGCACAAACATACCAACAACGTCTTTTGAGTCCATTGGCATTATTAAAGAATTTGTGTTCTGCAACTTTTGGCATGACAAAACCAAATTAGCATTTTTTTAGGTCCCACTTGCCCCGGGGTACCTTATGTTAAATATCAATTGCTAAAAAAGTTAACATTTTTTTTTCTGATTCTCGTTTGATTCTCGCATGTTATAAATTGGATTAAGGGTAAAATATTAGGGGAAATATAGTAAAATATTCAAATAACTGTAACTTGTGATTACTTAAACAAAATGTCGTCAAATTTGTAGAAACTATGCGCTTGAACATCATACATTTTAATAGTATTTGAAAAACTAATGTATATTTGTTGAAATTATAAATGGTCATAGATCCCTGGTATGCACATATTTATTGATACAAGAAAATCCTATAGAAATAACGAAATATGTTCAAATTACAAAAAACTGTAGTTTTCCTCGATGAAACATTTTCAAAATTTCAGAGAAGATACTTCAATAGCATATCTTTCGAATCACGGGTGCCATTTTGTTGGACATTTTTATATCTTAATAACGGTTTCTGGCACACTGTGACATCCCAAGTAACAATTCCATTGTTGATTTGTTTTGTTCGATTTTTATTAGGTTTTTATTACAGCAATAATTAAAACTCACAGTTTTATGACTACTTTTATGAAAACCATTGATGAAATGTTTTATAGTATTCTTGAAGATATTCATAAAGCCAGATTTTGAGAGTAAATAAAACTCTCCGATATGTTAACCTTCTGATATTCATTATTACCACAATAAAACTGTTCAAACTCTCAACAGATGGCGATCCGTTCGATTAGTAACGACATCTGTTGGTGGAAAAGCAGAAACTATGACACTACTAGGTTTATTGCGGTCATCATAAAAGTAAACTTGCATACGCGCCAACTTGTGACGTAGTTGGGGGGCAAGGCCTCTCAAAACCAATGAAACACCATCAAAATCGATGCTGTTCATCCAAATTAGCCCCACTACGTCACAAATTGGCGCGTATGTAAACATGCTTTCGTTTTATTTTTGCTAATTATGGTCGTCGCCATATTGAAGAACTAGCTAACGTGAATAGACAATAGTTTATTTTTCTCAAATTACCAATACATTGATTGCCGCCATTTACATAACATGCTCACATAAATTAACACTCTCAGCTTAGTGTCCTTTTAATTCGAGATAGTTTTCCTAAATTAACATATTGATTTATTGCATTCCAAGATGAAAATATTTAACATTTTCGAAGCGCATTAATTTTATGTTTCTGCAATCCCAATATTCACGGTAAAATTGAATGCGCATAAGCCTACCAACACAATAAATACTAAAAGATTACTTTGAAATGATTACTTTCTACTTACGAATAATGTATCCTCCTGAACTATACGCGCCATCGAAGAAGCTTCTCTGCATCTTGAGCTGTCATAGTTTTTGTTGAAAAAAAACAACAATCATCATAACCTCTTTTCGAGAATGAAAAAAATTTCAACTAGGTTTTAAAAAGGTTTTATTGCTACTCTTAATGCGGTTTGCAAAACTTCTCCAAGATTGGTCCACTTAGCCGGAAGATGCTCTTAAAGAGGTTATCAAGAGGTTTTGATGTATAAATCAGTTTTATTGCAAGTTTTGTAAAATTGATCATGAAGATCTCTTACAGAGCCAAACAAAATTTGAAATGTTACTTGGGATAGCTTTGCACGTGCATAATTTTTCATAAAAAAAAACTTGTAAATGACCATGTAGACGAACTTTACAAAGTCACGTTATTGCGATGCGAATAGAAATCTTAAGTGCATTGACCCACGATGTCGAGAAAATTTCCAGACCAGAACGGCAATAGAACCTTCTTTCTCCAGATTGGTCTCCAAGTCCTCGATGAACATCGTTTCTTCGAAATAATTTCAGTTTTAATTCACTGACATGCGCTGTGACATTCATATTTTGAATTTTTTGAGGAACTACACAAATGAAAAATTTATCACAAACGCCCAATGACCCTACTTGAATTAGGTAATACTTTCTAGAATTGAGTATGACATTTTTCATGTCATCCCAGAAAACTCAGAAACACAGAAAACTCTTCCAATTTCCTGCTCAATATTTTCTTTATCGACGGGCACATTTGCCACCGAACTGAACGATCTAACAAAGATACACCCATCAACCATCTACCATCATCAGGGTGGCGGCACACAGAATGTCCGGCCAACCTAATGGACAAGCCATTTTCCCAGACTCCCGATGGAAAACGTGTCTTGTCGGTCCATCCAGCCAGTCAGCCAGCCATCTGGTAGCAGGGCATCCAGTAGTGTAACAAAAACATCCATTGATCAATTGACGGGCGGAAAGACCTTTTCCGAGTTGTCCTTCGGAAAAGTGAGTGACGTTTTTATTGTTTTGCCACCGTATATTACTCACACCAATTGCACCTCCATAGCTTCGACTATCTTCCATCCTCTATCTTTGCCATTATCACTTTTGCAGGTCGTTTGCAAAATGTGGTGCCTCCCCTGACCATTTCCAAGACGAATGTATGTGGGAATGTACATTGAAGATACAGTTATTGCCAAAATGGTATGAACACCTGCAAAGTTTAGGTTGTTTGTTAGGGGATTACTTTTGAAAATAGAGTTAAATTCCAAGAAACGTTACATTTCTATTACACTGCTCGACAAAATTTCACAAAATTTGGTGTTATGGGATAAGAAAAAAAATAACAGGGGTTTGGGACCCCAGAAGTGCCATAGTGAAAGAATTTTTGAAAAATATTGGACCGATCCTTCACAGTTCAAGACCGAAGTTTGTATCGAGAACTTGGGGTGTTCAATTGATACGCGCATAAGAACGTATGGTGCATATATTTAGGCGTTTTCGGTATTCATGTTTGTTTCGTTATTGTCTTGACTATGGCACTTCTGGGGTCCCAAACCCCTGTTATTTTTTCCAATCTCATAACAAAATTTAGTGTTGAACGGTGTTATGAAAATCGACTGATACCGTTATAGGGGAAGTTTTCGGCAGTTTTGTTCATTTCGTCACATGGGGTTTTTGAAACCTGTTGAACTCAGAGTTGGCCTCAAATGATCCCCAAGTAAGCTAAGTTATATGCTCAAATTGCACAAATTTTGTAAACAAGTTATTTTGATGTTATTTTAACGCAATGTCAGAGTTACGTTAAAATAACTTCTTGCGCTATCTTAACTCTTAGGGAACGTCCATAAATTACGTCACGCAAAAATCGACCATTTTCAACCCCCCCTCCCCCCTCTGTCACACTTTTGTATGGGATCTCTAAAATTTTTGTATGGGTTGTCACACTTTTCTGAACCCCCCCCCTCCCCCCTCAAAGCGTGACGTAATTTATGGACGTTCCCTTATATGATATGTGTGATGCTTGGGGATAAACCCTTCGTCACCCAAGCTCAACGCACGAATCGCGTAGACGCGACCATTTTCAATTCAACTGAAATGTTGCTTATATATAAGCTTTTATCTGAAAATGTTTTTCATGTTATTTGTTCTGCAATATTCTTCAGTTAGCCTAGTGGTTAAGACTATGGATCGCCAATCCGGAGACGGCGGGTTCGATTCCCGTTCCGGTCGGGAAAATTTTCTCGACTCCCTGCGCATAGTGTATCATTGAACTTGCCTCACAATATACAATGTCACGCAATGGCAGGCAAAGAAAGCCCTTCAATTGGCTTCTTTAGTGATGTTGAGATAACTACATATTCTGAATCTGCATGCCAAACTGAGCCAAAATCCAAATTTTCATCAATTTTGGTGCCCGGGAACCTATTTAAAAATCAATTTGAAATTTATATGGGAGCGATTTGTCGAATCACCCCTCGTCGCATTTTGTACTGAGCGGAGCTGTCAAGCAGTTGCCCAGCTGTCGAAAGGTGATTTCAAAAAATCTTTTTGAAATTGATTACCAAAAGAAAGTTCTAAAAATCTGAAAAAAATCATAGCGGCTCAGAAAAAGGTGCTCTTTCGTTTAAAAATAAAAAATCAATTAATTTTTCTTAATTTAAAAACCCAATTAATAACTGTGCAAGTGCTCAAAGAACACTAAGTTGAAGCGAGGCAGGCCAAGTCCCAGTGGGGACTACAGCACAAAGAAGAAGGAAGAATATTCTTCACCTAACTTTTTAAAAGGGCTTCGAAAAACGATTACCTGTAAACGATCTGTTGGATTTAAATGATGCCTTCGGAAATATTTGAGGATATTTGAAGGACTTTTTAACAAAAATACACTGAGAGTAATGTTCATCGCGGATCTATGTTGGATATCATATAATAGCAATTTACAAAAACCTTACCCATTGATTTTTTTATAATATGCAATCATTACAGTTTTTACATTCTGTTTATTGTTAAAATTATGTTTTAAACTTTCTGATATAATGATTAAGCGTTCATACTATCACGCAAAGAACTATTAAAGTCGAAGTACGTCATAAAGTCAGCGCTCGGAACAAGTGCCTAGATTGGTCAGTTGATCCTTGTCAAGTGTTTTTGCACCATATCGCCTCCTTACGCTTTCCCTCATCCATTCCCACCCATATATTGGGAGAAAAAACCTGGACACTTGCTATACTGCAAGTGGAGCGCTTTGGAGATTGAGATATTCCCCGGAACCGGCACACACATAAGTGAAGTTAGAAGGAAAAACATTAACTGCTATTCGGACCATTATTGCCACATCCGAGCGAAACCACTTACCATCACCATCACCATTTCTGGAAGAACAAGCAGAGGAACCAGAGGATTGGAAGAGAGATAAGGAGGTGAGAAATCGGCGGCTGTGGCGGTGGTGGTAGCTCAGTGATGATGGCTGTGGTGGCCATGAATGATTGATGTGTATACTCGCCGGTGTCGTAAATTTTTAATGGAAGTTTCAACTTTTACGAAGAATAAAACTTTTAAAACGTGGAGCCATTTCCTCCCAACAGTCAGAGTGGACCTGATGTCATGCGTCGGTCAATCCCCGCCCCGTAGGAATGCACTACCTACTCATCGACACTTGGTTGGAGCTAAAAACGGAACGTTGGGTTGGTATGTGACCCAGGACGCATCAACAAAAGGGCCATTTGCTGAATTAATGATCCGTTGCTTGGATTCATTAAAAAGTAGGTGTACAATTAATACATAAATTGTAATATGATTTAATCAGTAACGTCGCATGCATCAAAATGTATGAAAGTCGAGAAGAAATTGCGATCACAATCTGACCAATCAAGAGGCGGTGCTGCAATGAACAGTTCTCAAATTACTACAAATTACAATGACTACAGCGTTTGCCATGCAAATTACTAATAGTGATTTATGCGACGAGTTGCAAAAAGTTGATTTTTTCAGCACGAGTTGTACATTTATCCAACGAGGCTTTCCGATTACGTAATTCAAATCGTCCAAAGGCGTGAACAAAATAATTTAGTACTTCACATCAATTTCATTAACGTAAGAAGGACGATAAGAACGACGTCACATCCCAGGTAACCAATAAGCATTTGAATAAGCCGTTTTTCTGTTTATATCTGCATTTGACCTGCTTACTGCCGTATGACAGCAGTTCGATTGCTAAACTGCCCTATATTAGCAATTGAAATGCTAATTGAAATCTGACTGCAAATATGTAGCATTTCAGATGCACTTCTACATTAATGCCATAAAACTGCTAAGTGGGATGAGTTTGGACATTCCGTGAAGTGCAAATAACCTCCAATACACTTTGAAGTTTGGGTTGCAACATCTATATAATGTATTATGCTTTTATTGTAAAGAATATTCGTGTTATGTAGTCTATTCTGCTGATGGAGCTTTAGTGCACAACTATAATGCTTTTGGTATGTTCATGAGATATTCCAGACTTTCCAAACAATTCCGGAATTAAGGCCTTCAAGGTAAACAGACTCTTCTCTCGTTTCTCTTCATTCTATCGACATTATTCTTTCACGATTGTGTCTGTTGCATCTCATAATATTACGAGTACCTCTATGTGTTGCTAGTTGGGTGTCGAGTCCCAAGTAACCATTAGCACGATATTTCGCCTTTTTCCATGATACGGCCAATATAGAACATAATATAAGCCCCTTAATAGCAATATGTCTGCACGCAAGGCGTAATAAGTATTTTGTGGTTACTTGGGCTGGCATATAGATGGACCCCTATGTATTTTGAAGTATAGGTCACAATAACTGCAAATCTTTGGGTATTTTTGTTGTAGCAAATGCGCACGGAATATAATATATGCTACTCTCAGATCCTCAGAGTTCAATTATTATAACTTCACAACATTTACTTGGTGATCTAGGTCATCCAAATTATTCTGGATTTAAGACCTCCAGAAATTCCTCCAGGAATTATTTAAGGAATTCCTTCAAGAAATCTTCTAGCAAATCTCTCAGAAATTTGTCCAGGAAAAATCCTCCAGAAATAACTCCTTGGATTACTCCTCGAATGCCTCCGTGGATTCCTTGAGGGATGTCTCC
>NC_085137.1:76590114-76606665 GCF_035046485.1 Aedes albopictus | reverse complement strand
GCCACAAGGCAGATTCGATCTTCAGAGGGTTTGGTCCTCGAAAAATTTCCAATAGAAATCACTCATTGATATATTTTTAGGAGTTAAGGGGCAACCTGTGATGATTTTTCTTTGAAAAAGTGATTTTCCCCATAGTAAAGCCTGTATCCGCAATAATTGGGACACAGAAGTACGGCAGTAACTCTGTACTGGATCAATAAAAAATGGCCAAAAATTAACTGAGAACTCTTTGATGTATGTTTATTATTTGTGCAAAATTTCATAAAAATCGATACTTTACTTTTAGCTGTGGATGAGAAACAAACAGACGTGGTTTTAAAGATTTTGTACAATCATCACTCATTTTCATTCGCATACTAGATGGTTCTTTTCAGCTACAATTCAAAGTTCTGTGAGGATAATTATGAAATTTCGTGTGCAGTTATGACACTTATAGAGACATGTTCTTGCAAAATTTCATCAACTTTTATCATTTGGATTGAAAGTAAATGGTGTTGATAGGGGATAGTGTTAGTGAAAATGTTTCATGTTTTTCATGTGCGATTTTTGCCCATTCATAACTTTTGAATGTCTCTGCCAATTTCCATGAAATTTTCACAAAAAGTAGTTGATTTTGTGTATATTATGCCTGCAAAATTTGATGATTATTTGTGTAGCACTTTCAACAATACAATCGATACAATAAGGGCTATTCACTAATTGTTGTCTGAGGGGCTAAAATCACGGTCAGTCCCAATATATGTTTCGTCTACAAAATTTTTATAGTGCATCGATTTTTTTGAAATTTTGCCTATGCAAGTAAAGTAGATTGAGAGGTTTGTGTTCAAAATTTTAGTCATTTCCTTAATCAAATTCAAAAGTTACAGCACTGAAAATCTAAACCAGGGGCTGTACAAAATTCAATTGCTCGCGTTCTACTGTTTCATTGCTACAACAAAAGGTACTTTACCGATTCACATTTTGCAGGTGAAATGAACACATCTTAAGATATTATCAGGCAAAATTTGAGCAATTTTATTGTATCTATTGCAGAATTACAGCCACATTTCTGTGTCCCGATTATTGCGGATACAGGCTTTAAATCGTATGAAAACTTGAAACGGTTGGCGCTAAAATATAGTTTCTCTGATCGAGCTGAAATTTTGCACAGTTGATATGAGGCCAAAATGGAACTCAAAAAGTGTACAGGAGCAAAATGTATTTTCGTGTCCCACGCTAATGGACACCCTAAGGTTTTTTCCAACTTTACCTGGCAAGATGTCAAAAAAGTTTAGTTTTTTGATACATGTATCCTTTTAAAGTCTATTTAGCATCTATTGCATAAGAGTGTTTACGAAGAAAAATGATTTATCCACTTCAAAAAATGTTTTGAAAAATGTTAGGTTTTCATGACCGCCTTCAAGAATACGGGGCAGAATGGACGCCATGAGACCTTTACGAATTTCATACATCATCTACACCTATAAAGTCACTTCATTACAAAACAACTACAGGGGATGGCCAAAATGTTTGGGATAGGCAACATTGTTTCTCCCACAAAAAAAATCAACATGTTGTAACTTTTCATTCAGTGCATCAAAAAATATCAAATTTTGACTGTTTGTCAACCTATTATATGTGCATCATTGGTACAAATTTGGGCTCAATTGATTAATTTTTCGCGAAGTTAGAACCGTTTGGGTAAAACACTATTATTTATACAACTAATTTTTGAACTGTCATATCTCGGAAACCAGTGAACCGAATTGAATGATTTTTTTAACGTTTATCAACAATATATTGATACTTAAAACGACGTTATAAAATGTAATATTTTTTCACGGCGAATTAAGTTATACCGGGTTGAAGTTTTTATCCATATAGAGGAAAATAATTCAAATTTATAGTACCACACAAAAAATACTAAAAGTGTTCTTCCTTCAATCTAAATAGGCTCTAATATATCTGATTAGAGATAACTTGAGAACAGAAGTGGAAAGTCTTTGGATATCAACACTAAAATTTATTAACATTAATGTAAAAAAAAATACATTTTTTCGAGAAAAATCCAAAAAGTGTCAATCCATGATAGCTTTCTTCAACGTTTAAAAAGTACCTATGTTTTAATAGTTTGTGAAGCATTTACATAATGCTTGTGTACGTTCAAAACTTGATTCAATTCGGTTCACTGGTTTCCGAGATATGACAGCTCAAAAATGAGTTGTCTAAAAAATAGTGTTTTACCCAAACGGTTCTAACTTTGCGAAATATTAATCAATCGAGCCCACATTTGAACCAATCATGTACATATACTAGCTTGACAAACAGTCAAAATTTGAGATTTTTTGATGCGCTCTATGAAAAGTTATAGCATGTTGAACTTTTTTGTGAGAGGAAAAAAAGTTGCCTATCTCAAACATTTTGGCCATCCCCTGTATTATGGATGGAAAATACGCCGAAGTAGTTCATTTTTGTTCAGTTAATTTAAATTCAGGCTGTTTTGGATAAAGCTTCGTTTTTGTTGGCATGTACAGCTGTGCCTAGCACAACTATTTTCCACTGTTGTCGTTTTTTGACCAATTTGTTTCACCCTATGTCTACTATAGTGAACTTTTATGCGAAAATATACTGAAATCGAAGACTTTGATTGGTTTGTGATTTAGGTTATATTTTTTCCTTGCCGCTTTTTTTAAAAAGGTGAGTGTCCATTTTGCCCCGGTAGCAGAAAATATTTCCAAACTGGATTTTTGATATAATAAAGAAGAAAATATAAACATGTTAAGCATGTAGATACAGAAAAACTACTTGCATGTGTTCTAGAAATATCAGGTTTTTATAGACCTGCAATAAATTACTCACTGAGTCTTATTTTAGATGGTGTGAAAATTATAATTTCCATGCACAAAAAACGAAGGACGCAACTGTTTCATGTAAAATCAAGTATAATTTTAATTTCCAATGTGTCTTTCCTGAAACTATGTTTTCAATAAATGTGCTTTATTCTCCATTCATTAAAAGTTCAAAAAAGTTCGTATATTTCGAAATATTGAGGGTGTCCATTCTGCCCCGGGTGTCCATACTGCCCCGCCTACCCCTATGCGTGCATGCCTCCATTTAGGCGCAAGTAAAATGTACGCATATCGCCTTCACTTTAACATCTTATGCAACATCTTATACGATCATTGGTTGACTGGGAAAAACTTTCTTGGCCATGCGCTCAGTAATTGAAAAGATTGTCAGTTATTATTTTAAAGATTCTACTGACAGTTTAATAAAAATATCTCTTCAGTAAATTTGAATAAGGATTTCTCATTTATGAATGAAAAAGAACTGTCAGCCATTTTTTAAAGAAAATTCAAGAAAATTTAAGAAAGAAAATATTTTAAGAAAATAGTCCTGTTTATAAATATTTCGTCATATTTTAAGCAGAGGTAGGTTCGTGTGATGAAGATGACTAATTCTATTCCATTCAAACTTAGCCAACGAAACATAACTCAAAACAACTTGTTTGGGGAGGTACTTAAATTGCTGTTTTCAAGAGAACGTGAACCAATTGGATTACAATCGATGTATAACTGAAATTCTTTGAATTGTGAAATTTATATTTTCGAACCACCCTAAAGTTCTTAAGTTCTTCTGGACTTTCTCTTTTATAATTTAAACAATACCCTTAGTCAGTAATATATCGCCTTTTGAACTGAGCGGCCGCAATATCGAGTACAGATCCGAAAGTCTTTCGATAGATCCTCTTACAATTCTGTAGACAGGATCGATTTTGTTACGGGATCGCGGTTTAGCGTCTAAGAATGCGTGTCTAAGTTAATCGTGGGCGCGAAAAGCAGTTTCGGAATCGGTGAAACTTTCGGTGTGATGAGCGAAGCCGAAAGGGGTTTAGAAGAAATTTCTAAAAGTGTGGCAGAAAGCGTTGTTGGCGTGCCTACTAGCCTGGAGGAAGCTGGGGGCAGCACATCGGGCCAGTTAAATTTGCCACGGTTAGCTGAAAGTGGTGTTAAAGAAGAATCCGATTCTGAAAGTGAGCTATTTCGTTCTCCAACCGGTGCGCGACGTCTCAGTTTTGAAGCTCTTTCGTCCAAAGATCCACGCTATAAGAAGCGGACAACGATGGACGACGCCGCGATGAAACAATTGATTGCTGCCTTGACTGGTATTGCCCAGGGTAACACACAGCGGCGTTTCGATGTGCGAGATGTGAAAGATCTAGTTGTGCAGTTTGATCCAGATATACCCACAACGCCTACCGCGGAACAATGGATTGATTCTATTGTAAAGGCAGCGGCACTATGCCAGGGGAACGACGAGTGGAAGCTGCAATGTGGCTTTCTGAACCTAAATGGCGCGGCCAAGCTTTGGTTCAGTGGAGTCACGGTGAATACGTGGGACGATTTTAAAACAGCATTAATTCGAGATTTCCCTACGTCTGTTGATGCCGTCGGTATTCATCAAGCCATGATCATTAGCATTAGCATTAGCATTTAGCAAGTCGCACAAATTCGTAGGTGGTACAGCCCTGGATCGCTGTTATGAGGGTTGCATCTTTCCTGTCCGTTATCAAAGCACAAAGATTTGGGACTAATCTCTGACTCTTAGACAAGATTGACGCAATCCTCCAACGGTCGAGTGCTGTCCTGGCCACGTCCTTGCGACAGCTGAGGGATGGGGAAGGAAGATTAGTTGGACACCTATGAAAGTACATAGAGACCTCTACATTCTTTCAGGCCTAGGCGTCACGGGAATTTGGATGTTAGTGAAAGGGTAAAGTTCAAAGGAAACGTTTGGTCAACGTTCAGGTGCACGCAATATTTTTGGTTGATGCCTGGTTCCTTTCCTAATTCCTTGTTGGGTGTTCGATTCCAAATCTGAAATAAAAAGTAAAATTATAGATTTTTAAATGGTGATAGGCTCACAACAGTAACATAATTACAAATTACCTGAATCCTCCTGAAAGAGATGGTTTATTAACAATGAAAAACATAACATGTAAAAGAAAAAAAAAAGTAGAGCAAATTGTGATCTTGGATTTTTTCTGCATTTAAATTAACAAAGCTAAGAAAATACAAGATCAAAATTTGTTATGGTAGATCTTACGCCGTAACGCACCATTATAAGGTGATCTACCCACGTTACGGGACGTGTCTTGAGCTTTACGAGATTAGTAAAAAAAACGGTAATTCATAATGTCTCAATTTATTCATATTTGTGTACAAGTATCCATGTAAGATCCATGTTTTGCAAAAAACTATCGTGAAATGGGTACCGCAAAGGGTTGTGAGATGGTGATTGAGCTCATCGGACCCGAAAAACCCATACATACGAAGCAGTATCCCATGGAGTACTCGCGAGAAAAGGTGGTTGAGAGTACGGTAAACGATCTGTTGGCAGCTAACATTATTCGACCATCTAGCTCACCGTACAACAGCCCCACAGTGTTAGTGCGAAAGAAATCCCGATATCGGAGAATAGTCGAAGGTTTACTGCCTTTTCGACACCGTTTGGACATTTCGAGTTTGTGAAAATGCCTTTTAGCCTAAGCAATGGTAGTGCAGTGTTTCAAAGGATGATCGATACGGTGATCGCTCCTCTTCGTTCGGTTGGGATTGTAGTGTACCTCGATGATGCGATTTTCGGTGGGCGCGATGTTAATGATGTGCTGAAGAAATTCGAAGCTCTGTTGTAACGGTTGATGGAGTGTGGCCTAACAATCAATTTGGAGAAAACCCAGTTTTTGAAGACCAGCCTGGATTTTCTGGGTCACGAAGTGAGTGAAGGGGAAATTCGACCGGGGAAAGGGAAGATTCGGGCAATCAGTGAGTTTCCACAGCCGGTGAATGTGCGCAATATCCGTGAGTTTCTTGGCCTAGCCAACTACTTTCGGCGGTTCGTGAAAGAGTTCAGCATAATTGCTGAACCGTTAACGCGGCTCACGAAGAAAGATGAACCGTTCAAGTGGGAAGAAGAACAGAAAACCGCGTTTGCGTTATTGAAAGAAGCTTTAGTGAATCAACCGGTCGTAGTTATGTATGATCCAGCACGAAACCTCGAAGTGCACACCGACGCCTGCTCACACGGACTGTCAGGAATCTTGTTGCAGCAAATGGAAGATGGCCTGCATCCGATAAGCTACTTTAGCCGAAAAACTTCGTCAGTTGAGTGCCAAAAGTATAGTTATGAACTAGAAGACATTTCGTGGTAGTGACGGACTGCGAAGCGGTGAAGAAAACAATGGCCAAGAAGGTGATGTTACCGGTGGTGGGCAAGTGGTTACTGAAACTGCAGGAGTACAATTTTGAGTTAGTGCACCGAAAGGGAGAGAAGATGCAACATGCCGATTGCTTGAGTCGGAACCCAGTGTTTGAGCCGGAATCAGAAGAACCAGAGCCGGTGATGGCTCATGTGATGGAAGTGAGCATCAAAGAAGATGAGTGGTTGAAGTTGCTGCAGAGAGAAGGCCCAAAACTGTTCGAGATCATGAAGATTCTTACGAAGCCGCCAGTTGAAAACCGGGAGAAGCAGATCCACAAGGAATACGCTCTGAAGGACGAGGCCGTGATGAGGAAGTGCACCGATGGGCTGAAGTGGGTAGTTCCAACAAGAGCACGCTGGCGGATCGCCCGCAATTACCATGACGATCTTGGACACAAGGGAGTGGAGAAGGTACTGGATGCCGTGAGGAGGTGTTTCTGGTTTCGAAGGATGCGGAGCTACTTGAAGCGGTATATCGGGTCGTGCGTACACTGCGCCTATGTGAAAGCGAAGGGAGGAGCAAAAGAAGGGTTGCTGCATCCGATCGAAAAGATTGCAGTACCGTTCGATACGATCCATTTGGACCATGTCGGTCCGTTTATTCGTTCGTCATCACTGAATGAACACATCATCGTGCTTGTAGATGGATTCACGAAGTACGTTGTGCTCAAAGCGGTGCGCAATACGAAGACATCACCAGTGATCCAGATGCTGAACGAAGTTTTTGCTGTTTTTGGGAAGCCGAGACGCATAGTCACCGATCGTGGAACAGCGTATACCTCCAAGGAATTCGAGAGTTTCTGCATCGACCTAGGTATAGTGCACGTGAAGATCGCTGTTGGAAGCCCACGTGCAAATGGGCAAGTCGAACGTGAGAACCGAAGCGTACTGGACGCTGTTCGTTGCATGGTGACGGATAACGACAAATCCTGGGATAAACATCTTCGTATGATCCAGTGGGGACTCAACACCATGGTCAACGATTCAACCAAAGTGTCCCCGCATTCACTCCTGTTCAACTACAATCCCAGAGATATTATGCAAAACCAGCTGTTGATGATGTTCGCCGCTGAAATCCCGGGGGCGGCAGATACGGAGATTCTGAAGCGTGAAGTGATTGGCCGGATCGAGAAGGAACAGCGAAAACAGAAGCACTACTTCGACAAGTCACGACGTCCAGCGAGACAATACCTTGAAGGCGAACTTGTACTCGTGGAAAAGGATCCGCAAGCTACTGGTTTCAGCAAGAAGTTAGAGCCGAAGTACAAAGGGCCATACCTAGTGCAACGAGCCCTGGGAAATGACCGTTACATAATTGTCGACGTGCCAGGAGTGCAGCTGAAACAGAAGAAAACGTCAACTGTCTTTGCTGCTGATCGAATGAAGCCTTGGGCCGTCAATGCGTTGCTGGAGGACAGCGAGGACGACAACACGAGTTCCAATGACCCCGATGAACATTAGGATTATCGCCGGGGCAAGATATAACCTGTGGTGTCCGTTATAACATGAATTTCCTGGGAATTCTTCTAGGAGTTTCATCGAGAATTTCTCTACAACTTCTCTCAGGAATTTATGTGGGAAATCATCCGGGATTTTTTTTGGAGTACCTCCGGGAACTCCTCTACGAGTTCCTCTACGACCTCCTCTATGAGTTCCTCAGGGAATTTCTTTATGAATTTCTTCAGGAATTCCTCAAGGAATTCTTCCGAGAATTCTTTTAAGAGTTCCCCCGGGAACTCATCTAATAATACCTCTGCTAGTTTTTCTACGAGTGCTTCCTTGAATTCCTGTCGGAATTTCTTCGGCAGTTTCTCTAGGAGTACCTCAGAAAATTCCTCCGAAAGCTCCTCCGGCAATTTATTTACTAGTTGCTCTAAAAGTATTTCTGAGAGTTGCACAAAGAATGACCAGAGTTTTCTCCAAAAATTCCTCTATGAGGTCCCCCGGTAATTCCTCTAAGAATTCCTCAGGAAATTCCTCTACGAGTTCGCTTCCGTGAATGCCACTGAAAGTTCCTCCGGCAATTTCTCTAAGAGTTCGTCTAAAATTTGTTTCTGGAATTCTTCCAGGAGTTTATCCAAACATTCCATTAGGATGTTTTTTTTTTTGAAATTCGTTTAGGAGTTCATCCGGGAATTCCTCTAGAATTTCTTTCGGAAATTTCTTTAGGAGGCCATCCTGGATTAATTGTTGCGCAGCTGAAAGATGATTCACCATAATAATTATTTCAATAAAATAAAAAATAATATGTAAAAATAAAAAATATATAGCTAAACCGTAACTATAAACATGTCATTGCATCTTCAACATGATGAGTTTCTTTAAAAATAAAATACTGATATTGATTAACGGAATTAACAAAAAAATAAAAACTATGGCCACGCCGTTTCACGCCGCCGCCGCCGCCGGCCAGAAAAAAAATGCAAAACGCCGCCGCCGACCGATTTCAAATCGGCGCGCACCCCTAACGCGTAGACTTTGGGATCTAAACTCAAGAACAGTTTGGATGACCTAGGATATCCCAACTGATCTGATACTGTCTGTAGAACTTTCAGAAGACTTAGTGGACATGATAGAATACAAATCGTAGCTTTGTATAATGAAAGAGGTCACCGTTATACCTGTAGACTTCACGATCTGAACTCAAGAACAGTTTGATGATTTAGATTATCCTGACTAATCTGATACTGTCTTTTGAACTGTCAGAAGATTTAGTGGACATGATAGATTACAATTCGTAGCTTTGCATAACAAAAGAAATTTACACGCGTAGACTTTGGTATCTTAACTCAAGAACAGTTTGGATGATCTAGGATATCCCGACTGATCTAATACTGTCTTTTGAACTTCCAGGAGACTTAGTAGACATGATACATTACAAATTGTAATTTTGTATAATGATAGTTTAACAGTTTTAATAATGTTTTTTTTTTATTTCGAATGATTCAAAATTTTTCTGTTTTTTTCTTTCAGGATTTAAGAAAATATGAAATCGATGGAGAATTGCCTGGTTTTCGCTTTCTTGCTTGAAATCTCCGGATGAGGATCCATTAGCCAGATTCCGGCACTACGATGGATAAATTCCGTTTGAGCCTTTAGAATAGTTTCAAAATATTTTATTTTTGTAATGATTTATGAAAAGATAAAGAGGTTTTGTGCCCTTTTGAGAATAATTTTAAATGAAAAGCGCTCAAGGGGGCTTTTGCTTCTTTCTAAATTCTTAATTAAAAATAAATAATTATAACTATTATAATAATAACGGCCATGCGATCATATTGCATACTGAATCGTGCACCCCTAGAGTTTGTTGGAGCACGTTTCAACACACCTAAACTAGAAAGAAGAGATGGATTTTCCATTCAATGGTGCAAAAATATGAACACGAATATACCGAGTGGGTGTAGTAGGGGAACTGCGGCCATAACGCCCATAGGGGGCAAGTTGCGCCACCCTTGTTTTAGGCAAACCACGTTATTTCCAGCACTTTTTTCAACTGCAATCGTTAAAATAAGAATAAAAATGCTTCTTTACATTTGAGTTTACATATTTTTACTAAAAAAATTGTACAAAAACTTCAAAAAAAGATTTTGGTTACTTTTGATGTAATTTTAGCCTGTCAAATTGTTGCACTTTTTTACATCATTTAAAAGATTTCTTTCTCGCTATCCCCATAAACTGTTTTGCACACTCCCATTGTTTGTGTACCAAGCGGAAAAAGTATCGAATTTGGGCCTTATAACTTTTTTACAAGAGTCCAAACTTCTGAGGCATGTGTGGGGTAAAATGCCCACCCCTAGTTATTTACATCAAAATAGTGATTTAGATCCAAGTTCTGGGATAAATTATGTAGTACACACGTTGGAACCAAGCAACAGCACATTTTTTACTATGAATAAGTTCACTAATCACACATCCAGGTGTCATTTTGTAGTAATTATTGATAAAACAGGTCACTATGACGTTTAAATGGAATTGACCCATAATTACAGCTGATCCATAATAATGTAATGACTGTATACCATTCACGAACAATAAAAGTTGACAATAAACCAGGCTCCCAAGTATATGTACACAATTTGGCATCCTGGCGTTAGCTGTGGCTAGTGGCGCGTTTTACCCCGCATTGAAACTAAAAATCTGAAAATCAAACTTTTTTTCAAATTTGAATTTTTCAGTAGTAAAACATAAAACTGGTTTATGGTTTCTTCTATTTGAAAGCAAACATGTTGGTGCTTCATGTTAGTGCTAAAAAAGTGTGTATTATGAAGTGTTTCGTGGTTTAAATTGGACTCTTCCTTAACGTGGGCGTCTTACCCCCAGTTCCCCTAATGGATTCGTATAGGTCATTGTAGCGTTGTTGGTTGGATGAATAGAATCACGTTTGTCGTACTTGGTCGGTCATCCACCGTTGAAGCAGCATCGACGAATAAAAGAGTGGAAAATTGATGACTTGTGCTTTCTTTTTCGTTTGCTGGCTATTCAATTTCATATGACGCTGGTACAAATTGTGGTAATAAATTGAATGAAAACCAGTCGAGTGGTAAACTTGTGATTTCTCCTTTGTTTGGGAAGAAAAATCGTATTGGCGAAGTTTTTTAAGGTAGATCATCACATTTTAGGCAACCTTACGCGAGTGTAATATTGGAGCGAATAATTTGACTGTTTTTCTCAAGTTCTTAAAACTTTGTCAAGAGTGTTTCAAATTCAACAAGTTTGACTTCAGAAGAACTAATTCCAATTAGCCCAGAGTCAACATATTAACAGAGCTCGTACGATTTTTATCAAAATTGGTAAAAAAAACTGTCACGACGCATCCGGCGAAACTTTGCCGATGCTGTTTTAGGTCAGCGAGGTAAACATTCTAGTACTATCTGTGCTCCATTATTGAACACTGCAATCTGAAACATTAGAATAATAGATAGTCAACATTTATAATCTCCCGAAGTAATCACTAGCCATCGAAAAACGCTTTTACACTATTCATCATGCTGGCACAAATACCCGACTTCGCCCATCAAAGTTTCCCGACACACCGAGTCTAATATTATCGCCATGACATGAATACAAAAGCAACAGCTTACAATTATGCAGATCAAACTAGTAAACGGGAGGAAGCGAAAAGTGAAGAACAAACTGCCGTACCAAGTGAATTTTGATGACGACGATAATAATAATATGATTATGCATAGTCACGAAGATAGCTGCTGTGGTGCCTGGCTCGGTGGCCTTAACGCGCTGGAAAACATCCACCAAAGAACAGCTAGGGCTAGGGGGTAGCTCAACCCGAAGTTCATAGTGCTGTTTTCCACTGCTCAATCCGACTCCTTCCCCTTTCCGTCATTCTGGCATGGAAACCCTGGAGGAAATTCGAAGGGAACACAGCTTACTCTAGTGGATTGGTTCCAAATTCATCCGTTGCAAATTGTTGCTTTCCTTTGCCTGGTTAGTCAGTGGTTCGTTTTCTGTTTTTCTCTCTCTGCCCAATGGATATGATGTAGTTCATATTCATTTGCATACTGTTAACTTAATCTAGTTGGGATTATCTGAAAACAAAAGCCTTCTATAAACTGTGCATTATCCTGTCATTTGCTTTGCATGACTGGACCAATAGAAAGTATTAAGGTTGCTAAATGATGTTCAATCATCTAGAAATTTATATCGAAGATATTCTATTTTTAATCTTAATGCTTTTATTTTAGTTTAATACAGTACGATCTTTTTTGTATGTGTAATAATAATAATAAATTGAACATCAATTTATTATGCCGGATATTGAATAAGTCAGAGGAAACTAGTAATTGGAACAGTAAATGTGGTTCCGGAATTTTCGACGTTTTCGAAGGATTTCTTGCTCGGAAGAAAATAATCGAAGATTTCTCAGCAGTATTATTTTATTTATCGTTTATTTTTTGCGTTTATCAGAGAGGTTTTAAACCGGAAAGGTTCACTCGCCTCTCTACGGAAAATTGCTGGAAATATGAAGAGACAATTAGTGTTAAATAAAAAGTCTGTAAACGTTAAACGGTAGATATTAATTTATATTGGTTAAAAAAAACCTTAGTAGTTTCTGTGTTTTGTAATAAATCACTTGCACCAACTATAGGTACACGGTCCTATTTTTTTGGTCAGGAAAGCCATTTCGTCCATGATTTTCCATAGCTCCGTGCGGTCGATACTGACGTATGCCGATTTAAAGTCGATGAACAAGTGATGCGTTGGGACCTGGTATTGACGGCATTTCTGCAGGATTTGCCGTACGGTGAAGATCTGGTGCGTTGTCAACCGGCCGTCGACGATGTCGGCTTTATAACTTCCCACGAACTTATTCGTTTTAGGTGACAGACGACGGAAGATGATCTGGTATAGCACTTTGTAGGCAGCATTCAAAATGATAATCACCTCTCGTCCATCTGTCAAGATGCCTGCGTCCTTATCCTTGCATATTTCGGCTCGCGAAACGAAGCCGTTGCGGGATGCGTTGAGCTTCTGGTATAACTTCGGTTATTTCATGAGAACCGCACAGCAGTTTCATGTCCTCACACGCCGCTTCTTCTAGGCGGCGATTTTTCTCCCGGAAGAGGCCGTTCGGTTGTTTCGGCTTCTGTTTGTAATGTTGTACGTTCTGCCGGGTTCCATACTGCAGCATTACCGCCCATGCTGTCTTTTTCTACTCCAAAATCGCTCTTCACTCCTCGTCGAATCATTCGTTTCGTCGACTCCTTTCTACGTATTTGATGGCGCTCTCGACTGCACCGTTGATGACCGCTTTCACTGTACTCCAGCGCAGCGGTCCTCTTAAGGAGCCGCATCGAGGTCGCCCTCATTTGGCAATGCTGCTTCGAGATTCTGCGCGTATGCTAAGGCGACATCCTGTTGCTTTAGTCGCACAAGGTTGTACCGTGCGGTTGCCGGTACCTTACATTATTGATGACGGAATATTTTAGGCGCAGTTTAACCAGCACCAGGTCGTAGTGATCAGAGTCTATATTAGCGCCACGATAGGTCCTGACGTCGATAATGTTGGAGAAGTGCCAACCATCAATCAGAACGTGGTCGATTTGTGATTCCGTTTGTTGTGGTGATCACCAGGTGTAACGATAATGAAGGAGGAAGGTGCTACGAATGGCCCTGTTCTTGGATGTGACGAAATCGATGAGGCGTAGGCCATTTTCGTTCGTCAGATGGTGAGCGCTGAACTGTCCAGTCTTCGGTCTGAATTCCTCCTCCTGGCCTACCTGAGCGTTTAGGTCTTTTGTGATGATTTTGACGTCGTAGCTTGGACAGCGGTCGTACTCGCGTTCGAGCTGCGCGTAAAATGCGTCTTTGTCATCATCAGGTTGAAGAATCCTGTTGAATGTTTAAGAATCGGCCATTGATCCTCAACCTGCACATTCTTTCGTCGATCGGCCACCAACCGATCACGCGCCTCTGCATGTCGCCCATCACTATAAAAGCTGTTCGCAGCTCATATGTGTTGCCGCAATTCTGTTAGATGGTATGATTACCTCTAAACGTTCGCACCATAGATCCTGTGGTGTGTTGGACAGGATCTATGGTGCGAACGTTTAGTGGTAATCATAGCAACTACCTGCAGTGCTTCGATTCCGCACCCACGGTTGAGTTGAGAGATCTGCAATTCCACCTACCGAGCTTCCAATCGCAAGTCCTTTTTCGTCGCTGTGGTCGTCGCCATTGGTATCGGTTCGCATTCTTATCTTGTTGATTTTTCAGTGTTTGTCTTTTTACGAGCCAGGGCCTGACACCAACTCACCAACCCAGGGAACTAGGCTTCCCGAAAGCTACGGGTTCTGCGTTGGCATTTCCTCCAAATACAGTGCCAAATAGCTCGACTCAAGCGCCAGTCTTAGCCAGGCGTAGTTTTTTTTTTAGTGGACGCCCAGAAGATAATATTTAACCTGAGCTTCCACCCCCATATTGTAGCACTAGAAGCCGGCAATGAATTTGTCTAACAATTGGCATAATTTATTAGACATTCGTTTCACTGTTTCAATGAAAATTCTTGGCTCGACTTAGCATAGACTGACTACAAACATGTCAACGATTGTTCCTTCGTGATTGATCCAAACTGGTAAAAATCACAGTCTAAAAAGAATTTACTAACTTACCATCAATAGCAGTGTCATTGGGCCTTACTTAACTCAAAAAGCTAGCTTTAAAAATACTGGCGTGAAAAAGTTACTGAATCTCGATGAGACTCGAACTCACGACTCCTACTCACAAGAGAGGTGGATTGTCACTACATCATGAGAAGATTGATTAAATTGATTAAATTAAATTGATTAAATAAGAATGCTGCATTCTCGCGTTTTATGTTTTTTTTGCATCCGTTTAGCATACGCGTTTAAATATTCATCGATAATTATTGGTTCTTCAACAAAACCTAGTTCTTCCAAGTAGACCAGTCAGAACAATTATTGGCATAAACATGTTGACGAATGTGTGTTGAAGTTGTCCCTTCTTCCAGTTATGTTATGCTAATGAGCAGTGTGTATACTTTCGTTCAACAATGCTATAACAATTAATGACCTATTACGTAATATTTTCATAAGCAATTAGGCTGTTCAATACATAGGCCGTTCTTTCAAACTATGCTTATGTGATTATTATCAGCGCTATCCAAGTTGTTCTTGTGATTGGTCGGATACTAACCAAATTTACCGCCTTTTGACCTCTTAGGGCTACTATACAGTCTATATAGAGCAGGTCAGTTCTACACTACACTGTATTAGCACGCAAGGCGGATAATAGTGCCATTAAATAACTTGGAAACTACACAATGCAGCTCTTCTTAAACTTTCATCAAGACAAACCAGAAAAAACTTGATCCTAGAAAATTCATGGAATTGTTCTGGCGAATGACTTTCAGGTGAATGATCTTTCGGGCGAATGGTCTTATTGGGAGGATGGTTTTTCGGGCGAATTGTTTTTTGAGCGTATTCGGGCGTTTGTCATTCGGGCGAATGGTTTTCGGTCGAATGTGACATAATCCCTTTCGTATATGTTATTTGTTTGGAAAATCCATTGGAAATTATCTTGCGGATTTAAAAACAATTCCAAGACTTTGCAATGGAATAACCGAAGGAAATCCCGAAGGTATTACTAAAGAAATCCCCAAAAAAATAAGGTGATTGCCAGAAAAGTTAAAAAAAAGTACTGAAAATTTTCACAAAGCAATTTCTAATAACGTTGGCAAAGAAATAACTAAAGGCACCGTTAACGAATAACCGAAGGGCATTCCAAAGGGAACCACAAAAGAATTACCAATGGACATGCCAAAGTAATGGCATGTCCTTTGATAATTGCAATAAATGGTTCGACAAGGTGTGCAGAACGATTTTTGAGGAGAAGAACGCAGCGCGGGCAGTAATGCTTGCAGCAAGGAAACCGGCAGTACGTGGAACGTTACAAACAGTGCAGTGGAAGCAAGCTAGAAACATCAGACCCGCCTCTTTCGGGAGCTGCCTGGAAGACTCGGAGTGCGAAACAATAGACTGTTGTGCCGTCTCCACGAAATCAATTTATTTCAGTGGCAGACACCGGAAGATGATCTGCAACAGCTCTAGAGTTCTCACGCTATGGCGATCATTAGGCAGCATCCATTTATTACGTAACGCTAAAATCAACAATTTTTAAACCCCCCCTTCCCCCTTCCATAACGCTTTTTTGTATGAAAACCCTAAAATTTTTGTATGGGCCGTAATGCCCGGCTGAACTCCCTTCCTCCTCCCCTATAGCGTTACTTAATTTGTGGACGGCACCTTAAGCATTTCTTGTGAGTGAGATTAATTGCCCCTGCCTTGCACTCCTCCGGCAGCTGCTCGGCCCCTTAATTTTTCAGGTAAACTGGAGAAACATCGCCAAGGATCAACGAATAAGGAACTATACTTGATGCTCGTCGCTGCAGTACATACCTGCTATCCTGCGTTGCGGGAAAAAATATCCCGCATATTCAATCGCAATGGTAAATAGACGAGCGCGACTGCAAGAAACCGTTTTGGTGTCATATGCGCATTATTCCTGGGGCAATTTGCGAACTTATTGTAGAAGACACCAAATCGATTTAACGTCAAAGCGCACATCTATTTACGATTGCGATCAAATTTGCGGGTGGATTTACGGCGAAACGCGCAGTATGAGTGAATGCAAAAGATGACAAACGAGTTATTCCAATAACCAACTTTAGGCCAATGCTTTGAGCTTATGTCCAGTTGAAAAGCACATGAACTCCTGGCAAGCACACATAACATACAAAGCGCGTATTCATAGTCGCAATCGTATACATTCCAGCAC